>NW_006160229.1:634253-634758 GCF_000334495.1 Tupaia belangeri chinensis | reverse complement strand
TATATATATATATAATGCAGACCTACAAAAGGTGAAGATAAGCGAATAGAAGAAAACAATTCTGGATTAATATGGCATGGATATGTCAACATCAAACAAAATATATTTTATAGGAAAATAGTGATTAATTAGGGATAAGATAATACCAGGTGTGTGTGTGTGCCTAGAATCCTGAGAGGAGAATGGAGGAGAAGGGATTGTGGTATGGCCATCCCCCTTGGGGGACGATTTTCACTTTCTCTCTCTATTCTTCTCTCTGGTGAGTACACATGCCCTGTGGAAAAAATATAAAGAAGCAAAAAGTTTATTTATTTTCTTTATGAGCATGAGAGACAGAGAGACGGATACAGAAGGAGAGAGGAAGGCAGGTATCCCTTTCAGGGTCATCTAATGTCTTCCTATTCAGCCAGGATCACAGGCACAGGCATGCTCACACAACCAGTGTGTACAGGTCAAACAGGAATCAAGTCCCAAGTCTTTCAGATGGATCCAACACTGTGGGGCA
>NW_006160229.1:610310-634232 GCF_000334495.1 Tupaia belangeri chinensis | reverse complement strand
GCACCACTGCAGCTAGACTCAAATCACATTTTGCAATGACTGCCAATGAAAACTCTTCATTTCTATTTCCTGTGAGAGAGAGCTAGAAAGGTATCTTCGACAGGGTCTTCATACCACCCCCTCAACCCCACCCTGCCTGAGAGCCCTGCAGCCAGCCTGCTGAGTTAAGCCCAGAATGTGAACCTGGCACCTTTCCACACGGTCTTTAGCATCGTTATAGACTGCACCACCACAGCAAGGCCCATATCACAGGTTTAGATATGTAGCTGTACAGGGAGGAAAATGTATGAGATATAAATATCAGAAAAAAGCAAAGGTTTCAAAATCATGAGAAAGATGCCCAAGTTTGCAACAACATAGATGGAGCTGGGGAACATTATGTTAAGTGAAATAAGTCAGTCACAGAATGACAAGTACTCTGTGTGTTCACTCACTTACGGAAGCTAAAAATATTGATATATAGAAGTGGAGAGTAAAAGAGTAATAACACAAGGCTGAGAAGGGTTATAGGAAGAGAAGATAATGAGAAATTGGCTAATGACTACAAAATTCTTCTTAGGACCAAGGAATAAATTTTAGAGTCCTATAACATAGCAGGGTGATAGTAGTTAACAGTAATTTATTGTGCACTTCAAAATAGATAGAAGAGAGAGGTTTGAATGTTCCCAGCACAAAGTAACAATGGATGCTTGAGGTGATGGATACACTAATTACCCTGATTTGATCATTACAGATTGTATTTATGTATGGAAAAATGACACTGTATCCCATAAATATGTACAATCATACATCAATTTCAAATAAAAATGAAAAACTATAGACAAACCAATATAAATTTCTTTTTGAAATCTATGGTACAAGGAAATAAAAACTTATTTTAAAGGTTAAAGAATTTGTGCCACACGAGAAATGAGTAAAGAATGGCAGCGTAAAAACAAAGAAAGTAGAGAAGAAAGAAGAAACACAGAAAGAATCATAGAAGGGAAAATGAAAAAGTAATTGAAGCAATAGTTCAAAAAGTCATTTTTTTTTCCTTTTTTATTTTTTTAAGGTTGAGTACAGTAGACAGAAACTCTGGAAAACAGGTCAAAACACTAGACTAAAAGGTCAAATAGGACTAGCTTGGTGGTGTAGAAGTAACGTGCTGCTGGGACCAGCAGTTGGTGTAATGGCTATGTCGCTGGATTCCCATGTAGTCGACCGCAGTTCGAGTCCTGGACCCAGTGGCTTAAACTCACGCCAGGCGCGTGTGCGTGCCCAGGATCCCAAGAGGAGAATGGAGGAGAAGGGATTATGGCGTGGCCAACCCCCCGGGTAGTTATTTCTCACTTTCGGTCTCTCTGGCGAGCACACATGCCCTATAGTAAAAACCTCTCCAAAAAAAAAGTAAAGTGCTGCTGAAGGGCAGATGAATGAATCACGGATTCATTTCCCTGATAGAGCTATACTTACTGGGCACATGTGCCCGTTATCCTGTATGGCTGGGAAGGCTGGCTGGGCATTGCAGCATGACATCCTGTTGAGGCTGCTGCTCTTTCTATCTCTGTCTCTGTGTGTTTCTCACTCTTATGAATGCAATGAACTTTCTTTTAGTTGACAAAGGGTACATGCGCTCACCAGATAGACAGAGATAAAGAAAGAGAAAGCATTCCCCAACGGAGTGTAGTCACACCACAGTCCCTTTCTTCCATTTCTCTGTTCTGCCAGGGTTTGGGGCTTGCACACACACCCGGCATGTTTTCCTTTTTTTTCCATTTTAAATATATTTATTTTACATTCATTCACTGTATATCATTACAACATACAATATGAGGTTTCCCACTCAGAATACCTTGTATATTGACTCAATCAAAGATATTATCATATATGTTATCATCAATAAATAATTGTTCATTTCTTGCTTTTTATATTTTTTACTTCTTTCTTTTCTTTCCCTGTTGATTCCCTCCCTCTCACCCTCTGCCATTCCCCAATGTCCTCCCACATTGTCTCTGGTATCTACAGTTGCTTTCCATGTTTTTGTTTTCACATTTTATTGATTCACGAAAGATCTTAATTAATCTACTTTCAATGGTAAGTACAGCTGATATAAACATATCTATGAACACATATTTGGCTTTAAGCGTAAAAGTCAGTGGTAGAATGAACATACTATAAAGTACCACCTAGTTGAGGCTATCTAGCTAACTGCAGTCATTATTTATTTTTGGGTTTTTTTTTATGTTTTTTAATTTCAAGAAAAACAATTTTAGCTTTAAAAAATCAAAATAAAAAAAATTAAAGAAGAATTTGCTTAAGACCTAAAGCCAGGAAAAAGGTTAGGATTCTATTTAAACACTGGGTAGATAATAAAAACTGAAAAAAAAAAAGATACGGACAAAGCTAAAATCTAGTAACAAGTACACTGTAATTTTCTTCTGAAACATTTTTTCCTCTCTCTATTCTCCCTTTTACCAAAGAGAGGCACAAACTAACTTATTTGAAAAAAATAAGTTTAGTCTCAATTTGTCTGTTATTTGCATTAAGCCCATAGGAATACTAATTGATTTAATTGGCTTTGTTGGATCCTTTTATAAGGAACTACAGATTAAACTCTTTAAAAAAACCTCCCAAGGATACTGAGCCAAGTCAGAAATTCACCATCTGATTGTGCCTTTAAGTACCTGTACTTGAAAGATTTTTTGGCCTGTCAAGTAGTGACAATTACTCACCTACCAGGCAGAACCCTTTATGGTACCAGGCAATCTTTCTAAAGGCTTCTGATGACTTTCTTGAGATCTACCTTAATTCCTTAGCTTTCTGGTCATATCTTCAGATATGACATTCCAGTCAAAGTCGTGGCAATAACCAGTATTTCCAATTTCTGATGCAATGCAACAGATATTATTGAACTTATGCAAATAACCTTTCTGTCCCAAAATAAGAACACTCACAAATATTTTCCAATTCCAGAGGGGTAAGGAGAGGAGTTTTAAATTAAAAAAATAATAACAAATTGCTGAGCCTATCAAGAGCTCAAAAGAAAACAAAAATCCTTAAATCTGGAAGACAAAGCATAGGAAAAAAGTCAGTAATGTTTTAGACAAAAGTCATAAAATTCTATTTCACCAGTTTCCAGTTCAGTCTCATGTAGTTAATCTCTCTTCTGATGAATTTGCAGTAGTACTGTGGTCCGATCTTTCCATTTAAATCCTAGAAGTTAACTTTCAGCATTATTATTGATATTTCTGTACTTCTCCCTACCATTGAGTTGGCCAGCATCAGCATGTTTTTCAAGCCACCAGGGTCAAGATTCACACTTCAGTCAGTCATGTGAGATCTGGCTCCCTTAACTACTAGGCTAAAGGGCTTGCATGAAAGAAATTTCAAAAAATCATAAGGATAATTAAAAAAAATAGAGATGTTTAAGAAAACTTAAGAGGATCAAATTAACAACTTTATGAGTGAAAATAAACATAACTTCAGATAGTGTAGAAAAGTTTCAAAAGCATAAAGAAAAAATTCTCTCTCTATATGTGTGTGTGTGTGTGTGTGTATAAATGTATGTATATATATATATATATATAGGCTTGCTTTTTCACTTTCCCTCTCTCTCACTCTGTCCCTCTCCAATCAAATTAAAATAAATAAATAAAATAAAGTTCAATAAAATAATTCTTTAAAAAAAATGTTCATGCACATATCCTAGCTGTTGTACAGTCAAGTTTTGGCAAACCTTTTAGGAACAGATAGTCCCTATATTATATGTGCTGAACTTGGCACTCTGCTGCAATATAATTTAAAAACAACTCTGGGCCCACTCTGTGGAGCAATGTACATGTGCTGTTGAGAGACAGTAGATCGTTGGGACCAGCAGTTAGCGTAATGGCTATGTTGCTGGACTCCCATGAAGTCGACTGCGGTTTGAGTCCTAGACCTGGTGGCTTAAACTCATGCTGGGCGCGTGTGCGTGCATGCCCAAGATCCCGATAGGAGAATGGAGGAGAAGGGATTGCAGCGTGGCCATCCCCACGGGGGGTGATTTCTCGCTTTCTGTCTCTCTGTCTCTCTCTGTCTGTCTGGTGAGCACACGTGCCCTGTAGCAAAAACCTCTCAAAAAAAAAAAAGAGAGAGACAGTAGATTGCTTATGGTGACTGTAGTAAGAATCCCAGGCCCATTCAGCCTGAAACAGCCCATAGGTCATGTGGGAGAGTGTTCAAGATCAGACAGGCTTGGAGGACTAGAGGAATGGGATCAGATTCTATGGAGGGTGCGTCTCTCTCTCTCTCCCCCACTTACTCTCATATGTGCATGTTCTGTCATAAAGAAGGAAAAAGAATCCCAGAACATTAACAGTACAGCAGCCAATGTGGAAAACCAAGCGAGTTCCATTCTTTCACTTTGTAGCCAGGAAGGTGGGACATAGCCAGGTAAAGTGACTCTTTTAGCTTGCACAGCCAGGTGTGTTCCCAAAATTATAAACGGTATTTTTAGTGGTGCAGGAACATTTCATGACAATCTCCCCTGGACATTTTTTTTATTCCTACATTTTGGATACCATTACTCCTTTGGGAATGGTAGTAGACAGTTAAGGTTTTGATGAGCCCGTAAGAGGAAGGACTATGTGATATTTAAAAATTCCATTTCATTTTGAAGAAGTTTCAAAACTGAATTCTTCAAGAGAAAAAGGAGCAAAAAGTAAATTTCCCATCCACAATGGTTTAACATCAGGTTTTCGCAACATAGAGAAGTACTTTCTACTTAATTTTTACTTAAGCCTGAAATGTCTCTAAAAACTATATATTAGTTATAACAGTTACAAAATGACAGAGAATCTTATCTTTTCTGATAAAAAAGAATTTTTTCTTTGGTTTACACAAAGGACCATGAGTATCAAGGGCCTAGAACTTTCTTGGCATTTACTTCTCCATCCTTGTTTAATATTAGAGAGCTACAAGGGAGGGGGCAGTTGTCATATGCTAACTGGGTCAGAGTTTCCAATTAGATGGAAATGCTTCAATGAATGTATCAGCCAAAATTACAAGCATAATGAACAGCAGTCAGAATGTATTAGTAAGGATTATGATTCATTTTTGGGAAAGTTGATTTAGTTCCAGCTCAAATGAGTAGTTCAGATTATATTTCTGGTGGATAATAGTCATATCGTTCACACTGTACGTATTTCCAGATTAGCCACAAATTATACTGAATGTGAAGAGTTATAATTTCTGACAGCAGAAGCCTTCCATTGTGACAAAAAAATCATACAAAAGAACAATGTCTGAAACTATTCATTAAAAAGATATAAGAGGACACAAAACACTCAAACATTTCTCTGTCAAGAGCAATCTGCTCAGGAAACTAATATAACGTAGTCAGACCAAACATTCTATTTAAGGAATACTAAAATAGTGATGATAAAAATAAATATCCTTTAAATGCCTATTATCTATGAATTACTTTCCTATATAATATTTACTTAATATATGTAATAATTTTTAAAATCCAGAAATATCTATATTTTATTTCATCATAAGTATTTACAACTCTTTGTTAATAACTTGGAACCTCTACTTTTGTCATTGGAACAACTCTACATAGTTGATTCAAATAGTTCATGGAAAAATGGAATTAAAGTATGAGGTTTATTGGTTCATTTAAAAAATATATATGGTGGGACTGGGACAAGGATAGATAATGGTAGAGAGTAGTAAGTAGGGAATTAATGGGAAAAAAGAAAAAAACAAGAAAAAGAAAATATATATATATAAGAAATAAGAAATGGAAAATTATTTGTTGATGATAACATGTGTGGTAATATCCTTGATTAAGCCAATATACAGTGTATTCTAGATGGGAAATCACGTTATGTATGCTGTGATGAAGTATAGTGAATAAATGCAAAATAAATAAATTTAATGAAAAATATATATACAGTTTTTTCATAAGATTTGTGCTCCTTGAACTTTTGAAGACCTCCTATACAACCTCCAGACCTGACTCTTAGTGACCTTCATGGTCCCTTCCAGATAAAAAAAATGATAGGAATCCATGAAATAATGAGGCAATATTTTTCCAAATCATTTGAATCCCTAAGAGCACTCCTTCGTCTCTAGTCTGGTGAAACATCGTGCTAACTGAAATGACTGTTCTCAGTTTTTACTAATGTTCCAGTCAAGTCGTAAAACTCCTTTTGCCATTGAGCTGCTCTAATGAGATAACAGGTCTCATCACAACAGAAGCAACATGCACGTTTTGTCTTGAAACTGTCCATCAAACATGGTCTTCCATAGAGTGCTATTGTGTTTTCAGAGGTAGGTAGCTGAATTGATTAATTAAAAGTTAAGAATAATGCAGACTTTAATTTTACCTTCAATGTATCCGTCCTATTTTCTCTGTAAGCCTAGGGACCTTCTATTGGAAGGTTATGATTTATCAATTGTCTGCAGTGGTTTTCTTCTGAAAGTCTGATAAGAGTTAGCGCTATTTCAAAAAAATCATTATCAGCTCCTATAATATTTATATATTTTTCTCTTTATTTGTAATGAACTTCTTATCTGGAAAAGCACTTAAAAGTTATTTTTACTGAAACAATGTGCACATCTAGTTTAAACTGTTATGTGAACAATTGGTTCTAAATTTTCAATATTGAAATTTTGTTCTTTTTTTTAACTTTGCTCACAAAAAGGTACCAACTAATTTAAGGGTTTATTAGCCATTGTTTATGAAAGCACAGCTAGACTGGGCTTTAAAAAAAAAAAAAAAAAACAGAGAAACTGAGCACTTTTGCTTTCTTTTTGTTGCTTATTCCTTCCGGCTATAATTTTCTATCGTCTTTGAGGCTAAGCAAAATAGCAGCTCTTAAATGAAAGGAAAAACCATACTTTCAGGAGATTAGCTTAAACTCCAGTGTTATCTCCATTTTCTGCCACATATCAGGTTTGTGTTGATAATTTCTATGAGTCACTGCCAGGATGACAAAATACATCTATTCAAAAGCAACAGAGAAATGGCCAGGTGTTCACTGGTGTTAGAATCTTTAAATGTAGGCACTGATATTTCCCCACCTCTACCTTGTCTCAGAACAGTTCTGTGAGAGTACTTTGACTTGTTTTCACATAGAAAGAAACCAAATGAAGTCTATCTACAGATACACATACAAGCGTCATTGCTTTTATAGTAACAACCTCTTTCCACCTCAGTTTTTTTCATCTGCAAAACGTGCAAAATAGTATCAATCATGCAAACTTCTCAGGAGTAAGTAAGATGTGACAAACACAATGTGAGTGCTCATTCAATGTTAGTTTCCTAAACTATAGCTTATCTGACTGTTGTGGAAGTCATTTGAGTCATAATTCAACCCTTCTGATTATGTTTCTGGTTTGTGAAATATACTTTGGAGGCTATAGTAAGACCTTAATTAACTGCTTGGCCAAGACAGGAATAGCATCTGTAGGTACAGTTTCCAAATTATATCACAGGGTCTAATAAACCATATCATGGATGAGAAGGATACAAGGAATGGCAAAATGTGATTTAAGGGAGCAGCTAAGGTGTTATCTGTTGCTTGGAGAGAATGGTGCTGGAAGATAAAAGTTGAAAAAGCTTGAAGCCATTATATGTGAGAGAACTGTATGTAGATTAGCAATGTAAAGAAGCTGAAAAGGCAATAATATAATATTCTTCAGGCAGATATCATACACTGTTTGGAAACACTAAGAAGCAGATCTGCATTACAGTTGTATTAGAACTACTATGAGTGATATAGAATAACGCTTTTAAAATTTTTTTTAAGTTTCAGTTATAGGGTACATGGACACACTGGAGAGAGACAGAGAGAGACAGAAGGAAAGTGAGAAATCACCCCTCAGGAGAGATTGCCATGCTGCAATCCTCCTCCATTCTCCCCTTAGGATTTTGGTCATGCAAGTATACATGCACAGTGTGACTTTCAAATCCCCGGGTAAGAGATTTCACCTGTGCCATCGGCCATGTGGGATTCAGCCTTAACCTTCACACCACTTTCCTGCCCAAGTAAGACCCTTATTATAGGACTTACTTGATTATATGCTAATATGGGAATGGTGAAAAGAGTATTCAATGAGTTACTTCTCAGTCTCGTGTTTGCCTTGAAGATAGCAGTGCAGGCAATCAGGAAGGAAAAATGATGTGAAATGGGGGAGAGAGGGACAAATCAGAATCCACAAGGATTAACTAGAACCCATGTAATTCTCCAACCACCTCTATAGCTCCAATTCTGATGATGCAGATGGACCACGAGAGAAGCCAATGTCCATCAGGCAGCTAAACACACATCTGGCTCAGAATTCAGAGAAGCTGAAGCTGAAGATCTGGCAAGAACTGAAGGAGCTATAGGCCTGGTCCTTGAGGACAGAAATCTCACTGCTTTTTCCTATTTCAAAAATCTCTCCCAGAGGGCCTGGGATGAGTCATGCCCAGGAACATTAAAACCATTTTGGCCCATTAGTTAATTTGTTAATCTTTTCAATGGGTGAGTCACATCCACAAACATTAACAGACTAACAGTTTTGACTCATTGATAACAGAATTCTTCCTACATCCTATACTTGGGTCAGTAACTTTTGAAGTATGCAAGCCCCCTTATCTCTGTAAAAGTACATTATTTACTGATCCTTTTTTAAAACATAGCAAACCCACCTATAACTTACAAGTCCTCACTTCCAGATGTCCCCCCCACCTTTTTGAGCCAGACCGATGGGAAAACTCTTTTCACTAAATTCCAAACCTTGTCTCTAACTCTCAAAACCAAATAAAAGGAACCCGTATATCTGATCACCCCAAGAAAGGTACATTTGCCTTTCTTAGGGTCTGGTTTCTCATATTCTTGTTTAGAAATCAACCACATTAATTATTATTTCTGCAGAGTTGGTTTGTTCCTTTGACACTCTAATACCTACCTCACTAAGATGAGGAAGCAGATCAGTGACAATGTTCATGAATGATCACACTGTATAAACCTGCACTAAACTTCTGAGTGTAAATAGGGGGGCTGTTTTATATGTGTGTATGTATTCACATGTATTGACTTTACTGAGATGAACGACATACCATACAACTCATCCTTTAAAGGTATAGTATATACTGGGTTTTTACATTCACAAGGTTGTGAAACTATTGCCACAATCAATTTGAGAACATTTTAACTCAAAAAAAGCTCCATTTCCTTTAGTCCTTGAGCATTCACACAGTCATCCCATGCTTCCAACCCTAAGCAACCACTAATCTGCTTTTTGTATTTAGGAATTTACTATGGACACTTAGTATAAATGGAATCATAAATCATATATTTGTTAATTGGGGAAGTCATGATGCATATTTGCATAGAAAAATAGGAAAACATGTTATGACTTTCCTGATGACCCAATAATATGTAGTGTTTTGTGACTAGTTTCTTTCATTTAGCATATTATTTCCAAGGTTCATCTATGTCGTATTATCAATACTGCCTCCCTTTATATTGTAGACACAGGGGCAACATATTTTGTGTGTGCATATAACAGATAACAAAATCCATGGCTGTTGAAGTCTTATATAAAATGGCATAGTATTTGAGTAAATACTCAGGAATAGAAAATGATAACTCTACTGTTAATCATTTGGGGAAATGCTGGGCTCTTTTAGCAGTTGCTTCCTTTTACATCCCCACCAGCAACAAATGAGGGTTCCAAACTCTTACATCCTCAGGAACTCTTGTTGATGTGAAGTAGTATTATATTGTGCTTTTGATTTGCATTTCCCTAATGGCTAATGATGTTGAAAGTATTTTCATGTGCTTCTAAGTCAATTGTATATCTACTTTGGAAAAATGTCTACTCAACTCTTTGGCCCATTTTTACTTAGAGTTTTTCTCTTTTTGTTGCTTAGTGGGAGGAGCTCTTCATATATTCTGAATATTAGTCATTTATCAAATATTCAATCTGCAATTAGTTTTGTGGGTTATCTATTCATTTTATTAATAGTATTCTTTGAAGTAAAATATTTTTGAACTTTTATGAAGTCTTGTTTTGGATGTCACATCTCAAAAACCATTATCGAATCCAAGGTCATGAAGATTTAAGTCTATGTTTTCTCTTAAGAATGTTTTTGCTTTAGTTCTTACATTCGGATATTTCTTCTATTTCAAATGATTTGTGTATGGCTGAAGGTAAAAATCTGACTTAAGTCTTTTCCATATAACTTCTCTTAGAGAAAGATCATAGCTTCACAGACAAATACAGCAAATTAGGAATCTGAGAACCTGATGTTTAGTCCTCTTCCTGCCACTAATACATTTGGTTTGATATTTATCAATCAGATATAGTTTACTAATTATGATATGGAGATCTTCTATGTGATTTATTTATTTATTTTCGTTAGGGATCTACCATGGAAAAAGTGAACTGGATTAAAACCTTTAATTGCTAACTAATATGTTCTTATCATTGTCCTTTTATTTTCTGAAAATTTTGCCTTATGATAATTAATGTTATATTATTTGGCACATAGATTTTTGTAATTATTGGATCTTTGTTGGAAATTGTAGTCTTTTTTACTATAAAGTGTCCCAAATTCTTTTCCTATTTTAGTGATTTTTGCAGTAAGCTCAACGTGCCTGATTTTAAAATAATGAACCCTGCTTTATTGTTGCCTATATTTGCATGATTTAACTCTTTCCATAATTTAAAATCTGCTTTTCAGTAATTTTATTTAGGCACATGGAATTTTACTGTGTAATTTGGCCTAAAAGCTTTTGTCTTTTAATAAGTGCATTTAGCTAGCTTTATTCAAATGTCAGGCATTTGTGGACTTAGTTTTGTCAGATTATTTCATGTTACTTTTTCTGAGTTGTTTTTGGGAGGGACTGTTAATACATTTTCTTTCCTTTTTGTGTATTTCATCTGATGCTTCAAAAGGGTTACATTTTATAAATAATTACTTAATTTTATGTATATTATTATTTTTAAATTTTTTGCTATAGGGCATGTGTATTCACCAGAGAGAGACAGAGGGGGAGGGGAGAGAGAGAAAATGAGAAAGCAAGCTGTGAGGTCCATGTTGGCCATGAGAGAGTCAGTGTCTTAACTATCATACTATTTGCTGGCCCTGAAGGCTTCCATTTTTAATCTAGTACTGTAATCTTTTAATTGTAAATAACACAACATTTTTTTTATTATTTTGGTTAGTAGTCATTGCTTATAATGTACAATGATGGAATTAGTGTATTTTATTTCCTCCACCTTTCCTTTCCACTTTACCACCCAAACTTTATTTTATCATTTTATTTCTCCAACTGTTCATACTTGTATTTTAAAGTATCTAGGAATATCTAATTACTTTAATTAGAGTAACATGGTTTGACCTGTTATAAAAGATGAACTCATATAAAGAACATTTAGTCATTTTACTTTAGTCCTTCTCTTCCTTATTTACCTCATTTCCACATTATCAGTGTTTACAAAATTTGTACTTTTTTAGTCTGTAATCATGATCCCCAAATTTGGTTTATTTTTTGTTCTACACTTCAATGAGTTAAATCCTCACTGTTGGTGCATGTGAGGTTTTCCTCTTATCTCATTAGTTTTTCTGGATGCCTGTTATGAACTCAACATGACCACCATATTAGCTTTCTGTTGCTGCCTTAGTAAATTACCAGAGATTCCATGGCTTGAGCCACATGAATTTATTATACTCCTTTACTCTAGGGCCTAAGCCAAACAAGTTTCTCACCATACAAAAATCAAGGAATCAGTGTAACTGTGTTTTTCTTTCTGGAAGCTCTGAAAATCATCTCCTTGTACATTTGGAGTTTTATTCTTCTAGAACTGAAGCTCATATTTCCTTGTTGGAGGTCAGCTGAAGGCCATACCAAGCATGTAGAGGCTACATGCATGTGTTGGCTCTTGGCCCCCTTCCTCCTTCTTCGAAGTTGGAGTTCCTCTCACACTGTGAATCTTCCTGAACTTCTCTGACTCAGTTTCTTCCTCCCTCTTCCACTTTTAATAAGAGTTTATGTGATTACATAATCCAAGATGATATTCCTACTTAAGATAACTTTAAACCCATCTGTGAAGTTTCTTTTCACATATATAGTAACATATTCATGGGTTGCCGAGATTAGACAAGTCTGGGCAGCCATTTTTTTGCCTACCGTAACTACCAAGATATTTTAAGGTTTTCTTTTTGTGTAGAAGAGAAGCCAAGGAGCAGTTTCCCAGAATCTCCTTCCCAAATGGTTCTGGATGAAAGTTTGCCAATGAAAGGCACCTGCAAGAGATTTAGAAGGTGGAAGAGATCAGTCTCCTATGCTCTGTGAGCAGTTGCAGGCAGATGCAGAGGAAGATGTGAGATTCACAGCGTCTTTCTATTAAGTTCTTGAGAGACATCTACTTTGGTGTAACAGACTGACATAGGAATTGGGTGCTTTCTCAAGATTCTTGAAGATCACAGCAGCTTACCAAGATATAAGTCATATAATTAATTATATGAAGCAAACATCTTTTCCTTGCCTTGGTGAATTATCATACTTCTTTTGAGATATGGATCAGCTTTGAAAACTTTATTTTTTGTATTTTCAGCATCATGAAATTTCTCTAAAAATTACTTTAATGTGAATATTTTGCCAGTCACCACTTCTGGAATATCCTCATTCTTCCCTTCACAACCACTTTCCAAATATATGTTCAATGTTTTGATTTGTTTCTTTGCTGCATTTTCATTCTTTAGCCAATTCCCTCTTTCTATCATCATTTTTTTGTAAAATGTCACACAGCTGTATTACTAGGAGGAAAGGAGGCAGGGCAATGAATACTTTTTGTTTTGTGTATACTGAGTATCAGACATGCGGTGACCGATCTTGAATAGACTTGGTGGGAAGTGATGTGATTGGCCACTGATCATGAAGCATATCTGTTATTTATATATAGTGATATGTCAACTGTGGACTGCAGAATTAATAGCAAAATATGTACTTTATGAAATTACTCAACTGTTATACCATACGAACTGACATCTGAACTATGTTTTGGGAAAACACTGTTAGATAAGTCATGGTGTGTTCCTTTGCTAGGGCATACTGGAACAAAGTACCACAGGCAGTGACTTAAACAATAGAAAATTATTTCCTCACAGTTCTGTAGATGCTCAGTCCAAGATCAAGGTTTTGACAAGCTTGTTTCCCTTGAGGGCTATAGGGGAAGAATATTTTTCATGCCACTCTATTTGGCTTATAGGTGATTTCCTTTAATATGTTTGTACATTATCTTCCTTTTTTGTGTGTTGTGAAAGATTTTCAGAATCAAAATGGTCATTTAGATGACCTAAACTAAACCAGAAGACCACAGAAGAGGTGTTTTTTTCATGTTACTGTGCCCGATGACAAAAAATGTTATTTAGAAAACTCTGCCAGAATCACAACCTCGCACGAAGACTCCTGCAACCTGAGAGAAGGACTGCTTCTGTGAAAACATCTGCCCAGAGGACTTTCTGTCCATCCTTGGACTTACAACATTTTGTTATTGATCTTGGTAGCCAAGTATAATTGTCCCAAAACAACTAGCGTAATCCTTTCACCACACTATTCCCCTCCTACTTATGGTGGGTTTTGTCTTTAAAACATTTATTAGAATTGAAAAACCACAGAGAGCATATTTGAGAATTATACTCATCTGGGCTGTATCCTTGGAGAAGTCCTCAAATTTATACCCAAATAAAGTCCATTTTGCTTTACATGTTTTGCCTCAGTATACTTTTTCTTAAAAAGTTTGCTCTAGGATGAGTGTGCTCACTGAAGAGTAACAGAGAGAGAGAGAGAATGAGAGTGAACGAGCACTCTCCAGTGGGGATGACTACATTACAATTATTTTTCCATCCCCCTCTTGGGATTTTGGCCTGTAGGCTTACATGCCCAGTGCTTCTTTCAAGCTGCCAGGTCGGAGACCTGAATTGAAAAGTTGACCATGTGAGGTCCAGCTGGCCCAATCACCATGCCACTTGACTAGCCTCCTTAGTTTTACCTTTTTTAAGTTATTAGTAATTGGTGCCCAACATGTACTGATAAGGAACTTCAGAGTAAACCCTTGGTCATCCAGTGTTCTCTATGGATTTGCTGTTTGGTAAAAGGACGGTCCCTGTGAGTTTCCTCCATCTCCTGAGAATTGCAGGATGTGAAGGTGAGATCTGAAGATCAGAGTGCCATATACCTCTTCTTGATTGAGTTCTAAGTAAGACTTTTCTTAGGCAGCTTCTTACTTTTCTGTAAACCCTGTTTTTCCTAGGAACAAAGAGGATCTACCTAAGTAAGCACTGATTTGGCTTCTTAATAGGATACATGTTTCAGCAGCATGTTCAGTATCGTAAGTGTTAAAGACTACAATGGGCAATTTTTGTTTGTCAGCTTTGGTTTCATTTTTGGCAGAGTTTTTGCCCCCTGGTTCACTTTTAAGTCTGGATTTTTTTTTTCCTGTTTGACTGTGACCAGTTCATGTCTTCTATGGTAAATGCAAAAGCTTCTCAGTTCCCTTTTTCCCCCTTTTCTCTGCACATTTTGAATTTGTTGATTTTTTCTTTCACTCATTCCTGGTTTTAAGAGAAGTGATCAAGTTTCAAGAGTACTTAGAAATGTTTTTCTTAGAGATTCTTCCAATTCCAACTAAATTATAAACATCTAAGAGTTAACTCCTAAACTCATTTGAAAGTGAAGAATAAAGAAATGGATAAAGGGTTTTTTTTTTATTTTTTTAAATGATGCTTAAAATGACTACCCAAAAGTATTATTCACAGCCTTTTTAAGATTATCAGGACAAATATAAAGCTGCGAGTAAGTTGCGTTTTGTATGTGTATGTATATGGGATGTTTTGAGTGACAAATGAAAACATGGAATTGAATTGCGAGTTTATTTTGGTGCAGAAATTTTCGAAATCCATGCACATTTTCCATGAACATTTTAAAGACTTCTCTTAAATATGTGGTTATGTGTGTTTCTATATGTGTGCATATATTATGGTCATGTCAACATGATAAAGTCCTTAAGGAATTCTATTCCATTTGGCTTATAGATAAATGAAAGCTCATCAAATTAATTCAAATGCTTTTCAAGTTTTGTCTACTCAGAGGTTATTTAAGGTTGTATCCAAAGCTAAATTTTAGAAAGGAAAGAGAAATAAGGTAGAAATAAAGCAATAAGTAGGAAAAAAGATTTAGAAAATTATAGGTATAAAGATGTATGGGTTAAGAGGAAAAATAAACTCTTTTGTTTAGAAAATATTTTCTGCAGTAAAATATTTTTGTTCAAATGTAAAATGGCTGGATTATTCAAGAATGGAAAGAAGAAAATAAGGGACAAAACTGAAGACTTAAGCAAGTTGTAGAAGGTTCGAGTTATACAAAAGAGGGCCTAAGAGGAAGTTACAAACATTTATGAAGGTATTTTATGAAAGAAATTTTATATTTCATCAAGTTGGCTAAAATTTGAAGAAAATTTTTAATAAATATTTTTTTAAAAAAAGTTATTTTCTTTAACTTTATGTATGTATATATTTATTTAATTGACTAGAGAGGGGCAGAGAGAGATAGAGAGAGACAGAAGGAAAGCAAGAAAGCAAACTGCCAGGTCCAGACTTGAACCATGGTAGGCCATGGGTGAATTCAACGCCCTTAGTCACCATGCTACCTGCTGATCCCTATAAATATTTCTAAAAATGAAGCAAAAAGTTATTTTTCAGTATGTTAAAAAAAAAAAAAACAGGTTTTCAGGCCTAGCAGTTGGCATAATGGTTAAGGTACTGGACTCATACATGGTCAACTGAGGTTTGAGTTCTGGACCTGCTGGCTTGAA
Organism: Tupaia belangeri chinensis; assembly: GCF_000334495.1. NCBI lineage: Eukaryota > Metazoa > Chordata > Mammalia > Scandentia > Tupaiidae > Tupaia > Tupaia belangeri. Next base: position 618,398 of record NW_006160229.1, on the reverse strand, counting down.
ACTCATGCTAGGTATTTGTGCATGTGTGTCCAGAAATACCAGGAGGACAATGGAGGAGAAAGGATTGCAATATAGCCATTCCTCCTTAAGGGGTGATTTCTCACTTTCCCTCTCTCTATCTCTCTTTGGCAAGCATACGTGTTCCATAGCAAAAACCTTAATAACAACAACAAAAACAAAACAAAACAAAACAAAAAAACAAAACAAAAAACCCAGATTTTCTTTCTCTCTCTTTCTTTCCTTCTTTTTATTTATTTTTCTTTTTTATCTTTCTTTTTCCTTTCTTTCTATTTTCCTTCTTCCTTCCTCATATTTTAAGGTTTTCTTTTTGTGTAGAAGAGAAGCCAAGGAGCAGTTTCCCAGAATCTCCTTCCCAAATGGTTCTGGATGAAAGTTTGCCAATGAAAGGCACCTGCAAGAGATTTAGAAGGTGGAAGAGATCAGTCTCCTATGCTCTGTGAGCAGTTGCAGGCAGATGCAGAGGAAGATGTGAGATTCACAGCGTCTTTCTATTAAGTTCTTGAGAGACATCTACTTTGGTGTAACAGACTGACATAGGAATTGGGTGCTTTCTCAAGATTCTTGAAGATCACAGCAGCTTACCATGATATAAGTCATGTAATTTATGATATGAAGCAAACATCTTTTCCTTGCCTTGGTGAATTATCATACTTCTTTTGAGATATGGATCAGCTTTGAAAACTTTATTTTTTGTATTTTCAGCATCATGAAATTTCTCTAAAAATTACTTTAATGTGAATATTTTGCCAGTCACCACTTCTGGGATATCCTCATTCTTCCCTTCACAACCACTTTCCAAATATATGTTCAATGTTTTGATTTGTTTCTTTGCTGCATTTTCATTCTTTAGCCAATTCCCTCTTTCTATCATCATTTTTTTGTAAAATGTCACACAGCTGTATTACTAGGAGGAAAGGAGGCAGGGCAATGAATACTTTTTGTTTTGTGTATACTGAGTATCAGACATGCGGTGACCGATCTTGAATAGACTTGGTGGGAAATGATACTATTGGCCACTGATCATGAAGCATATCTGTTATTTATATATAGTGATATGTCAACTGTGGACTGCAGAATTAATAGCAAAATATGTACTTTATGAAATTACTCAACTGTTATACCATACGAACTGACATCTGAACTATGTTTTGGGAAAACACTGTTAGATAAGTCATGGTGTGTTCCTTTGCTAGGGCATAATGGAACAAAGTACCACAGGCAGTGACTTAAACAATAGAAAATTATTTCCTCACAGTTCTGTAGATGCTCAGTCCAAGATCAAGGTTTTGACAAGCTTGTTTCCCTTGAGGGCTATAGGGGAAGAATATTTTTCATGCCACTCTATTTGGCTTATAGGTGATTTCCTTTAATATGTTTGTACATTATCTTCCTTTTTTGTGTGTTGTGAAAGATTTTCAGAATCAAAATGGTCATTTAGATGACCTAAACTAAACCAGAAGACCACAGAAGAGGTGTTTTTTTCATGTTACTGTGCCCGATGACAAAAAATGTTATTTAGAAAACTCTGCCAGAATCACAACCTCGCACGAAGACTCCTGCAACCTGAGAGAAGGACTGCTTCTGTGAAAACATCTGCCCAGAGGACTTTCTGTCCATCCTTGGACTTACAACATTTTGTTATTGATCTTGGTAGCCAAGTATAATTGTCCCAAAACAACTAGCGTAATCCTTTCACCACACTATTCCCCTCCTACTTATGGTGGGTTTTGTCTTTAAAACATTTATTAGAATTGAAAAACCACAGAGAGCATATTTGAGAATTATACTCATCTGGGCTGTATCCTTGGAGAAGTCCTCAAATTTATACCCAAATAAAGTCCATTTTGCTTTACATGTTTTGCCTCAGTATACTTTTTCTTAAAAAGTTTGCTCTAGGATGAGTGTGCTCACTGAAGAGTAACAGAGAGAGAGAGAGAATGAGAGTGAACGAGCACTCTCCAGTGGGGATGACTACATTACAATTATTTTTCCATCCCCCTCTTGGGATTTTGGCCTGTAGGCTTACATGCCCAGTGCTTCTTTCAAGCTGCCAGGTCGGAGACCTGAATTGAAAAGTTGACCATGTGAGGTCCAGCTGGCCCAATCACCATGCCACTTGACTAGCCTCCTTAGTTTTACCTTTTTTAAGTTATTAGTAATTGGTGCCCAACATGTACTGATAAGGAACTTCAGAGTAAACCCTTGGTCATCCAGTGTTCTCTATGGATTTGCTGTTTGGTAAAAGGACGGTCCCTGTGAGTTTCCTCCATCTCCTGAGAATTGCAGGATGTGAAGGTGAGATCTGAAGATCAGAGTGCCATATACCTCTTCTTGATTGAGTTCTAAGTAAGACTTTTCTTAGGCAGCTTCTTACTTTTCTGTAAACCCTGTTTTTCCTAGGAACAAAGAGGATCTACCTAAGTAAGCACTGATTTGGCTTCTTAATAGGATACATGTTTCAGCAGCATGTTCAGTATCGTAAGTGTTAAAGACTACAATGGGCAATTTTTGTTTGTCAGCTTTGGTTTCATTTTTGGCAGAGTTTTTGCCCCCTGGTTCACTTTTAAGTCTGGATTTTTTTTTTCCTGTTTGACTGTGACCAGTTCATGTCTTCTATGGTAAATGCAAAAGCTTCTCAGTTCCCTTTTTCCCCCTTTTCTCTGCACATTTTGAATTTGTTGATTTTTTCTTTCACTCATTCCTGGTTTTAAGAGAAGTGATCAAGTTTCAAGAGTACTTAGAAATGTTGTTTTTCTTAGAGATTCTTCCAATTCCAACTAAATTATAAACATCTAAGAGTTAACTCCTAAACTCATTTGAAAGTGAAGAACAAAGAAATGGATAAAGGGTTTTTTTTTTATTTTTTTAAATGATGCTTAAAATGACTACCCAAAAGTATTATTCACAGCCTTTTTAAGATTATCAGGACAAATATAAAGCTGCGAGTAAGTTGCGTTTTGTATGTGTATGTATATGGGATGTTTTGAGTGACAAATGAAAACATGGAATTGAATTGCGAGTTTATTTTGGTGCAGAAATTTTCGAAATCCATGCACATTTTCCATGAACATTTTAAAGACTTCTCTTAAATATGTGGTTATGTGTGTTTCTATATGTGTGCATATATTATGGTCATGTCAACATGATAAAGTCCTTAAGGAATTCTATTCCATTTGGCTTATAGATAAATGAAAGCTCATCAAATTAATTCAAATGCTTTTCAAGTTTTGTCTACTCAGAGGTTATTTAAGGTTGTATCCAAAGCTAAATTTTAGAAAGGAAAGAGAAATAAGGTAGAAATAAAGCAATAAGTAGGAAAAAAGATTTTGAAAATTATAGGTATAAAGGTGTATGGGTTAAGAGGAAAAATAAACTCTTTTGTTTAGAAAATATTTTCTGCAGTAAAATATTTTTGTTCAAATGTAAAATGGCTGGATTATTCAAGAATGGAAAGAAGAAAATAAGGGACAAAACTGAAGACTTAAGCAAGTTGTAGAAGGTTCGAGTTATACAAAAGAGGGCCTAAGAGGAAGTTACAAACATTTATGAAGGTATTTTATGAAAGAAATTTTATATTTCATCAAGTTGGCTAAAATTTGAAGAAAATTTTTAATAAATATTTTTTTAAAAAAAGTTATTTTCTTTAACTTTATGTATGTATATATTTATTTAATTGACTAGAGAGGGGCAGAGAGAGATAGAGAGAGACAGAAGGAAAGCAAGAAAGCAAACTGCCAGGTCCAGACTTGAACCATGGTAGGCCATGGGTGAATTCAACGCCCTTAGTCACCATGCTACCTGCTGATCCCTATAAATATTTCTAAAAATGAAGCAAAAAGTTATTTTTCAGTATGTTAAAAAAAAAAAAAACAGGTTTTCAGGCCTAGCAGTTGGCATAATGGTTAAGGTACTGGACTCATACATGGTCAACTGAGGTTTGAGTTCTGGACCTGCTGGCTTGAAACTCATGCTAGGTATTTGTGCATGTGTGTCCAGAAATACCAGGAGGACAATGGAGGAGAAAGGATTGCAATATAGCCATTCCTCCTTAAGGGGTGATTTCTCACTTTCCCTCTCTCTATCTCTCTTTGGCAAGCATACGTGTTCCATAGCAAAAACCTTAATAACAACAACAAAAACAAAACAAAACAAAACAAAAAAACAAAACAAAAAACCCAGATTTTCTTTCTCTCTCTTTCTTTCCTTCTTTTTATTTATTTTTCTTTTTTATCTTTCTTTTTCCTTTCTTTCTATTTTCCTTCTTCCTTCCTCTTTCTTATTCCTTTTCTTCTTCTTCTTCTTTTTTTTTAATCACCACAAGGTGCAAATGTTTGCTACAGAGGGACAGAAAGGCAAAGAAAGAGGGAGAATGAGAAAGCATATCCCAATGGTTCATTGTCACACCACAGTTCCTCCTTTTCTTCCACTTGTCAGGTTTTGAGGCCCAGAGTGTTTTTCAGGACACAGGGGCCAGGATTTGAGCCATGCAATTGGCCACATGGGATCTAGGGTATAACAAATTTTTAGTTTTTAATATTGATTTGCTCTTAGTAAAAAGAGATAATCATATTGCAGAATTTTTTTTTTTGATCACTGGTCTAAGAAACAAAATTCGTATGGTTTGTATTCACCAGTTCCTTCTAGTGTGAGTGCAGGTCAACAGCCAGGTCAGGTCCATCCCACCACTGAGGGATAGCAAACATTGGGGCAGAAGATGATCGATAAATGATGCTTTCAGAGAAAGATCTTGACCAAAAGTAGGAAATGTGAAAGTTTTTCAGAATTGAAATGAAATCACTTATGTTAATCCTGAATAAACTAAGCTGATAAGGCCATGGAGGAGGTGTTTTCTCATGCTAGCATACTTGACAACAAATCTGTTATTTGGAGAATTCTGCTAAAATCACAATCTTACAGAAAGACCACTACAACCCAACACAAGGACTGCTTCTGTGAAAACATCTGCCCAGAGACTCTCTGTCCACCTTTGGACTGACATTAGTCTTGTTATTAATCCTGGTAGCCAAGGAAAATTAACCTTAAATAACTTGTATAAATCTCTTACAGCCCTAATTCCTTCCCACTTGTGATGATTTTTGCCTTTGAAACCTGTCAGAGGACTGAAAATCTCAGTGAAGATGTTTTGGGGCTGTTAGAGATACATCTCAGCTGCACTCCTCATACTTGACTTAGAAAAACCATAAACCTATTTTAATATTCTGGAGTTTATTTATTTTTATTGACAGTGTGTCCCTCTCCAATTTTCTTTTGTTATAGGGACATCATCATATTGGATTAGGCCCATTTTAATGACCTTACTCCAACCGAATCACCTCCTTGAGGACTCTCTTTCTAAATAATATCACATTCTGTAGTACCAGGGGTTAGGACTTCAATACATGAATTTTGAAGGGGTGACACAATTCAGCCTATAAAATGTAGTAACTGAAATTTGTGTACATATGAATGATACAAAGAGAGTGGCTTCTGCCCACCTGAGAGAGAGAAAGTTCAAAGAAACTTCAAAAATGACAAATGGGAAATATATTCTATTAGTTGTTTCTAACTGCTGAAAGTGTTCAGTGTCTTTGTACTTGAATGACAGTTTTTTTCTGTGTTTAGAATTCTTGTATCAGCTTTTCTTTTGTTTAGGTCTTTGAAGGTAATGCTCCAGTCTTTTTAAAAAAATTAAGTGTATTTACATAAATCGAGAGGCATAGATTTTAACTGCTCAGTTTGATGAGTTTTCACAGTTTTATAGAACCATGTATCCACAACCATAGTTAAGATAGGAAACGCTTTCATCACCCCAAAATTTCCCTCTTCTCTTTCACATTCAGCCCGAGGCAATTTTCTTTCTGAGTTCCATCAACACAGAGCAGTTTTGCCTGTTCTTGGATTCTATATAAATTGAAGCATACAGGCATGTTGCTCTTCTGTGTCTGGCTTCGTTCAATCAACATAATGCTTTTGAGATTCATCTCTGTGTTGTGTGTATTAGTAGTTTGCTGAATGGTATTGATTGCCACAATTTGTTTTATCCATTCTTCTGTTGATGGACATTGGATTATTTCCAATGCTTTGTATTATATTGCAAAATTTTTGTAAACATGTTTTTATTCCAGGCACAAGAGTGGATCACAGGGTAGGTATATTTTTAACTTTTTAAAAAACTGCGAAACAGGTCCAGAGTGACTATGCTATTTTACCTTCCATCAGCAGTTTGTGAGGAGTCTACTCATTTTACATTCTTTTCATTTTTTGTTATGTTTTTGCTATAGGACACAGGTGTTCACCTGAGAGAGACAGAGAGAGTCACAAATCACCCCTCTGGGGAGAAAGACACAGCAGAGTCCCTTCTCTATTCTTCCCTCAAGATTCTGGGCATGTATGCACATGTACCCAGCTGTTGCTGTTCCTCAAGCCACCAGGTCCAGGACTCAAACCATGTAGTTGGCCATGTGCGATTCAGATGCTTTATTTACCATACCACCAACATGCCTCTCATTTTAGATTCTTAATGTCATTTGGCATTGTCAAATTTTACAAGTCTAGCCACTGAAAGTTAAATATGAAATGCTATCTTATTGTATTTCCTTTAATATTAAACATCTTTTTATGTACCTATTTATCTTCTTGTGAGATTTATTACTTTATGCAATTTTTTTTACCTATTTAAAATTTGGGTTATTTGCCTTTTGTTTTTAATGTATGAAGTAGTTTAGAGCAATTGTAGGTTTACAGAAAAAATGTGCAGAAAGTGCAGAATATTCCCATGTTGTACACCCTCACTGCCCCCCACGATTTTCTTTCTTATTAACATCTTGCCCCATGTGATTTATATGTTACAATTAACTATCCTGTTTGGATATATTGTTATTATCAATGTTACATCAGGGTTCATTTTTGTGTTTTATATTTTATAGACATTGAAAAAAATCTATCACGACATGAATTCACCGTTATAGTGTGAAGCAGAATGGTTTCACTGCCCTAAAAATCCTCTGCACTCTGCCTATCCAGCTCTCATTCCTCCCTAACCTCTGATCGTTCTAATGTCTACATAGTCTTACCTTTTCTAGAATGTTATATAGTTGGAATCATACTGTATGCATGGTTATCTTAGCTTCTTTGACTTAGTGATATGCATGTTTTTTAACTTAGCAAGATGCATATGTGTCTGTGACAACTTTTTGTGGTTTAATAGCTCATTTCTTTACTGATGAATAATATCCCATTGCCCAGGTTTACCAGTTTACATATCCACTCATATCTTGGTTGTTTCCACATTTTGGCAATTATGAATAAAGCTGCTAAAAACATTAATGTGAAGATTTTTTTTTAGAGTTTTTTGCTATACATGCCATAGAGACAGAGAGAGACAGAGAGACAGAAAGCAAGAAATCACCCCCCTCCAGGGGGAATGGTCACACTGCAATCCCTTCTCCCCCATTCTCCTCTCAGGATTTTTAGAAAGCATACTCACATGCCCGGCATGAGTTTCAAGCCACCAATTCCAGAGTTTGAACTGTGGTTGACGATATGGGAATTCAGCACCTTAATCACTATGACACTTGCTGGTCTTATTTGTGAAATTAAAATAAAAACTTGCCAGAGGACACATGCACTTGCCATAGTAAGGCAGAGAAAGAAGGAGAGAGAAAAATCACCCCTTGTGAGGTGTGGTCTCTTCCATTTCTCCATTCTGCTGGGATTGCAGGCATACACGCACATGCACCTGGCATTTTAATCAAGCTACCAGGGCTGAGATTTGAACTGGGCATGTCCTCATGTGGTATCTGGCTCCCTTAACCACTAGGTCAGGGAGCCAGCCCAGTGTGCTGGTTTTTATGTGGCTATAAGTTTCCCACTCATTTTTATTAAATACCAAGGACTACAATTGCTGAATAATAAGAGTATGCTAAGCTTTTGTAAGAAACTTCCCAACTGTCTTCCAAAGGTCAATTATCTTTCTACTGTGTAATTTAAGAATTATTTATGTATTTATTTGTTATTTTATTATATATTATTTATATGCATGTTCTATTTAAATATTCTAATATATAT
>NW_006160229.1:605485-610188 GCF_000334495.1 Tupaia belangeri chinensis | reverse complement strand
TATTCATTTTTTAAATGCCTTTTGTTAATCAAAATATCTTTCATTTTCTTGAAATCTAATTTATAATTTTTTAAGTTGATTTATTTCTTCAGAGAGAGTGAGAAAGAGAGGCATCTTCAATAGGGTCTTCATGCAGTGATCCACTCCTAGCCTCAGTCAGCCAGACCCATGGCACACACGTGCGCCTGGTGTACACAGTGAGACCCCAGGATGAGGACCAGGGACCTTCCTATATGGGTCCTTGTACGCATTGCACCACTGCAGCTGGCTCCCTCTTTTTATGCATAGAAGTTTCAAAGTTGTAACTTTGAGGAAAGTTTTAAGGTTCGTTTTTTCCCCATATGGCTGTATGGTTGTTCCAAAAGTGAGAAATCAATAATATCAATAGCAATTTGCACTTCTAACCCCGAGATCTTTATTTCTGAAAAACATTCTCCACTAGAGGTAATGAAGTTTCCTTGGAAAAATGGCTGGTACCAGAGGTGGGGCAGGATAAGTACAAGATGAGCCTGGATTATTATATTGTCCCAGAAACAAAGAAAGAAAGTGCTCAAAGATAGAGTTGAGCATGTCAAAAGTACACAAGATTCTCCTTAAAAGAGTTGTGGGACCAGTAGGTGGCATGGTGGCTAAGGCGCTGGACACTCTCACATGGTTGGTCATAGTTCGAGTCCTGGACCTGGTGGCTTGCTTTTGCACTTTCCCTCTATCTCTTTCTCTGTGTGTGTCTCTCTCTGGTCAAATTAAAATAAAATAAATAAAATAAAATAAAATAATTTTTAAAAAAAGTTTCATGGAACAAATGTGAGAAATTGGAGTTTCCATATGAATAATCAAGGCAATGGTTAAAATAGGAATCCAGAGGTTCATTCTGACCAAACATAAAATGAGAGGAAGATGGATAACATAGCTTTAGAGTATATAGAGAATGTAAACTAATATTAAATTCTGCTTTTTAGTTTTTCTTATCACAGCATGTGGGCGTGCACACAATAGACACAGGGGGAAAGAAAGAAATGCCCTCAATAGGCTCTTGTCATGCCATGATCTCCTTCCCCTGGCCCTCCAGCTCAGGATCTTAGGTGCATTGGTCTGGAGAGTTTTCAGGCCAATCTGGGGTTCTGAAACCATGGTTAGTGTGTGGCTTCCAAGATTTCAGTTCAGAATGCTACATACTGTACCTTCTGAATTGGCCTTAAATATTTGTTAATGATTTCAAAATAATTATTTTAACTTTGGAGTACAGACTTTTGTTTGTTTGTTTTTGTTTTTGTTTTAGTTTTTGTGAGGTTTCTTTGGAGAGTTTTTTTTTTTTTTCTTTTCTATAGGGCGCATGTGCTCACCAGGAAGAGAGAGAAAAAGACAGAAAGTGAGAAATCACCCCCCAGAGGGGTTGGCCATGCCGCAATCCCTTCTCCCCCATTCTCCTCTTGGGATCTTGGGCACGCATCCACATGCACCTGGCATGAGTATAAGCCACTGCGTCCAGGACTCAAACCATGGTAGACTACATGGGAGTCCAGCGACATAGCCATTATGCTAACTGCTAGTCCCTACAGATATTTTGCAGGAATCTTAAGTGATAAAAGTTACCACCACCCATGATGGAACAAATTGCTTTCTGATAAAATGCTCTGAGAAAAACAGTGACACTTCTGTAATATTCCTGTTGAAAGGCATGATATAAATCTAACAATGGAGAAATGCCAATGGAGGGCCATTTTCCAAGTCACTACTTACCAATCTGTCAAGACCTTGGCAAGGAAAGATTGAAGAACTATTCAAGATTAAAGAATCATAACAACTAAAGGAAATAGTTAAATTTAAAATTCACTTTTAAATGAAATTGTATTTTGGGTATGATTGGAGAAGATCCTACTGGGTCAGTGGATTAAATAATAGTAGCATCATATCAATATTAATCTTCTTGATTTTGATAGGCTGGTTTTGTAGGATAGTGTATTTGTTTTTAGCAAATGCCCACTGAAATGAATCTTTACATTTCGAACTCTCAAATGACTGAGTAGAAAAGATAATGCAAACACTTACACATATATAAATACACAAGTACTAGGCCAGTTGGTGTTATGGTAGTTAAGGCCCTGGATCCTGTATGGCCAACTCCACAGTTTGAGTCCCAGAACTGATGGCTTGGAAGATAGACCAGGAGTGTGTGCATGAATGTCCAAAATTCCTAGGGTAGAATGGAGGGGAAGGGATTGTGGCACAATCATCCCCCTTAGAGGTGACTTCTCAGTTTCCCTATCTTTCTGCCTCTCTTTGTCTCTCTCTGTTTTACTCTGGCAAGCACATGCACCCTATGGCAAAAACCTAAACAGACACACACACACACACTGACACAGAGAGAAATATAAGACAGAGTAAAATGTGAGCATTTGGTTCAACTTGAGAAAGGATATATATAAATTTGTAAAACTCTAAAGTTTTGTGTAAGTTTGAAATTATTTCTAAACAAATTTTAAGAGAATGGATTTTGAGAATTAACATGTGAAAGGCATTTTACATTTTAAAAGTTATCGTGGGGGCCGGCATGTAGCATGATAGTTAGGCACACTGGACTCCCACATGGCTGACTATGGTTCTAGTCCCTGACCTGGGGGCTTGCTTTCTCACTTTCCTCTCTTTTGCTCTGTCACTCTGTCCCTCTCTGGTCAAATTAAATAACTAAATAAAGCTAAATAAAATACTTTTTAAAAAAGTTACTGTGATATTAATTTTCTTATTTGAAACACACTAATTCTGTGAGAGACCATTTTTACTCATTTTTTACAAACAAGGAAGAATAAGGAAATTGTGATTCAGAAATGCTCAAAGCTTGTCCACCATAGATGTCTGATGGACCAGGTCCAGTGTTTTATTGACAATTCCACACTGCCTTTGGAGAGCACATCTTACATTTGTTTTGTGGAAATTCCTCCTTGCCTCTGGACCTTTAAACTGTTACCTGCAATCTCCTTTTATTAGCCAGCACTCAACAGGTCCTCCTTCCTGCAACGTTAGCACCCTTAGTGTGCATGATTGGCACTGTTCCTGCCAACTATGAACTTCTGCAATTCTAGTCCCATTTTTCATATACAGTAGTGGACTAGTAGGCACCAGAAGGAGATTTGAGAGAAATGTTGGGGATAATTCTCTTATGGCACTTACTTCCTCTTGTGTTGGGAAGTCATTCAAAGAAACCATTTCTATCTTGAGAGAATTAGTCACTGAGTGCACAGAAGAAACCAGGGAGCCTGAAGGGGTCTAGCAGGAAAACATAGGGAACCTGAGAGGGAAGGGTGCTGGAACTCAGCTGAGGGCATACCAGAGAAACTCCTTACGCTGAGAGACACTCAGCTTCTGGTCTTTCAGATACCCCTGAGAATGCTGGCCTCTTCCAGAAAAACAACTCTGGCCTACAGTGATGAAAGAACATTATTGGAGGTGCAGTTGCCTTTTTATTGTGAGAGAAGATCACATATCCATATCCCAGATGTGGCACAAACTCTCCAAAGACTGATGGGAAAAACAAGTTGCAAGTTGGTTTTTGAAATGTGATAATAAGCACTTTTTCCCCCTAAAAATCTTATGCTTCATCATTATCACAGCAGTAGGATTTTTTTAAGAATTATTTTATTTAACTTTATTTGTTTATTTGTTTATACCAGAGAGGGACAGAGATAGAGAGAGATCGAGATAGAGAGGGAAAGTAAGAAAGCAAACCGCCAGATCCCGGACTCGAATCATGTCCACCATGTGGGAGTTCAGTGCCCTTAACCACCATGCCACCTGCTGGCCCCAACAGAAGGTTTTGAATGAACTGAACACAAGATCCAGATGAAACATTATTTTATTTTTCTAATCACTGGAGAAGTGAACTTTTCTTCTTTTTTTGGTGGGGGGGGGAAGGAATTTTTGTTATAGGATATATATGTATATATATCCTTGATGAAGAGAGAGAAACAAAAACAGAAAGTGAGAAATCACCCTCCGTGGGGATGACCACAAGCAATCCCTTCTCCTCCAAACTTATTTTTTTTTCCCACAATGCTTCCCTGAAATGTGCTTCACTACTTTTGCGTAAATAGCTAAGAGTTTGAAATTTATTTTATAAGCAGTAAGGGAACACTGATAACATCTGAAATATGAAGTGTCACAGCCATGTGCATGTTTTAGAAGGATCTTGAGGACATAATCATCTGTTAATAAGAGAACTTCATGGGTTTGAAAAAATAGGTTTTAGAATGAACCTCATTTTGCAACTAAAAATGATTTTTAATTTTTAAAAAAGGCTAGTGTATTTGTTGGCAAGCAGGACACAAAAAAAGAGGAACTTATAACTCAGGATTGCAGTTTATTTTGTTCACTTTTTCTTCTCTGTGCCCTTTTTCTCATCTTAATACAACAATATTAATAGCACCCATCTCCTAAGACTGCTACGAAGAGATATCTATATATGGATATATACATATGACATAGAGACTCAACTATAGTGACACAGGTGTTAGGGTCAGGAGTCATTACACTGGAACCATGGGGAAAGACCCAGGGTTCAGATCCCGGGTCTACCAGGCTGACTGGAAGTCTAGAAGCAGATCATAGTATGATGAGACCTATATTGAAGGGATGCCTCTCTCTCTTTCTCTCATTCTTCCTCCTCATAAAGGAAATTCATAAATAAACTTTAAAAATTTAAAAATTTA
>NW_006160229.1:603145-605468 GCF_000334495.1 Tupaia belangeri chinensis | reverse complement strand
GTGCATGCCCAAAATCCCAGGAGGAGAATAAAAGAGAAGAGATTGCATTGTGACCATCCCCTTGGGAAATGATTTCACTTTCTCTGTCTCTCTTTGGCAAGCCAAGTGTCCTATGGCAAAACCTATTTATATGTATATACATATATATACATATATGTATATACACACATATACATATATGTGTGTGTGTGTGTGTGTGTGTGTGTGTGTGTATGGAGAGAGAGAGAGAGAGAGAGAGAACATAAAATATTTTCTTCAGGGGCTAGCGTGGCATGGTGGTTAAGGCTCTGGACTCACACATAGCTGACCACAGTTTGAGGCCCAGACCTGGTGGCTTGAATTCTCTCTCTCTCTCTGTCTCTCTGCCTGTCTCTCTCTGGTGAGTGCATGTGCACTGTAGCAAATTAGATAATAATAAATGAAATTAAATAAATAATTCCTTTTTTTCTTACATGTAATGAACACTTTAAAAGAAAAGGTACAATAATAAAGCCATTGTGACAACCTAGGTATAAAATGATCAGTACCTGGTGGTATAAATTAAGCTTCTGGTAGTGAGAAGCAGAAAAATTAAAAAGAACTAGTTGAATTTTAAAAAATAGTATGGATTTAAAAACATAGTTGTTTTATTAAAAATAAGGCAAAAAACCTTCATAGACAAAATTTTGCAGTAAGAAAAGCTCAGCTCAGGTTCTGCTGATGGATGACAGAAAGAAAGCCAGGGTATCTACCCTGAGTCACCTTAGAAAACAGGAACTGGAACTAGCTTTATAAACATTTTCAATGATGCAGAAGAATGCAAAGTGAATTATAGACATACCAAAAAGACATTCTTTAGTAGAGGAAAGAAAAACTTTATCATTTTCTTTGGTTTTGTGATTGTTCTAATCTAATTATGTTATCAAAACTTCAGCTTTATTTTCCAAGTCCTTAGTGTGAGCAATGCATAAAGAAATGAACAGGTGATAAAAGAAGGCTTTATTGAGGATTCTAGGAGGAAGATAGTAAGTTCTGTTTCTGTCTGAAATTCCAAAAAAGTAGGAATTATTCTTCTACATTCCAAGTACTAATTAAGGCCTTGGTTTCTCAAAACATAGGCCTTGGAGAAAGGAGACGGCATGTCTTTGCTCTCCACTGATTCTGCTGTCAGGTTGAGCAGCGACTGCTGCATGTGGACCAGTGACCATGTGGCTGCACAGACACTTCCTAGGAAGTGTCCAAGGAAGTAGTCAGGAGTGATTTCAAACAGTTCACAACTTTTTCGCAGAGATACTGAGCAATTCAACGTTAGTAGACTGTGTCGTCCACGTTTCAAGAGTCAGATCATTGCATATCTCTGATTTGCTTTCTGCCCCATGGCATATTTTCAAAGCACAAAATATGAAATGTGCGTGTCTTGTGGAGCAGGGAAGGCCAAGAAAATATGTCACATCAAGATCTATCTTTTATAATCCCAGGTAACAGGTTGTAGCTTGCTCTAGCTTTTATCATGCTAGTTATGTCATGAGGGAAGAAAAAGAAACACAGATAACACAGATAACATATTTTCTGTACATGTTTAAACTTCACTTTGTGCTTCAAGAGTACAAACAGCATTGTTTAATAGAGAACAATGATCAGGACTGACAGGTGGCGGGGTGGTTAATGGTGCTGGACTCCCACGCAGCTCAGAAGACTTGCTCAAGCCATAGAATAAGCAAGAGTCTGAGGACTTCAACCCAGAACCTCTCTTTTCAAAACTTATTTCTGAGAGAGTCTTCAAAGAGTTTGTGGAAAATGCCTGTAGGACTGGCTCGTTTAACTGATTTACTTTACTGATTAAGTAAAGGGGGAATATTGGCTGGTGTTTGAAAGTTAGATAAAAAGAACTAGTTTCAGAGTATGGACTCTAGATTACAGGGGAGACATAAACAACTTTGGGCAGAGGTTTGACCCTATAATTCTGTATCTCAAATAGACAAATAAAGAATTCAAGAAAATAGAATAGAGCTATAGATTCATAAAATCATGCCAGTGCTTTTGATAGGAGGCTTATGTTTGATTCACAGTATAGCCTCTGTTTCACCATTGTTCTGTTCTCTGCTACCATGCAACAAAATATCCCAAAACTTTGTTACCATTTTATTTACTCATAATTCATTTCGTGGATCAGAAATTCATCTAGGGCTCAAATGGGAGCGTCTTTATATGTATGTAGTATGCTGGAGCCATTCACTTAGCTGCATTCAGGTGGTGGCTCTGCTGACTGGAAAGTCCAAGAAGGAAGCTTTAGTCCTACACATGCTTTTTTTTTTTTTTTTTTTAGGGGTTTTAACTATAGGGG
>NW_006160229.1:598711-603071 GCF_000334495.1 Tupaia belangeri chinensis | reverse complement strand
GCGGCAATCCTTCCGCCCCCATACTCCTCTCGGGATCCTGGGCACGCACGCACACGCGCCCGGCGTGAGTTTTAAGCCACCGGGTCCGGGACACGAACCGCAGTCGACTACGTGGGAGTTGAGCGACATAGCCATTACGCTAACTGCTGGTTCCCCACATGCTTTTTTACAAAGGTTTTTGCCATAGGGTACATGAGTTCACTGGAGAGAGACAGAGGGAAAGTGGGAAAGCCCTTGAGGAGAACGACCAATCCACAACTCCTTGTCTTTTCTCTTCCTGAGATTTTGGAAATGCACACACTCGTACCCAGGGTGATTTTCAACCTGCCAGGTCCAGGACTCAAACCGTGGTAGGCCACATGGGAGTCCAGTGCTTTGACCACCGCACTACCTGCTGGCCCCTCATGTATACTGCCTTGATGCTCCTCCACATGACTTCTCTTTCTCCATGTGTGTAGCTTGAACGGGTGCACAGCATGGTAGCCTGAGTGTAGTTAGACAACTTACTGGCTAGCTGACTCCCAATAGGGACCATACTAAATGGCAAAGGCAGAATCTCCAGGTCTTTAAGGCTGTGCCTCATTAATTTTAAGTTGCTTCATCACATTCTACTTGTAAAATCAAATCACAGAGCCAGCCCAAATTAACTGGGCAGGGAAAATCATCTCTACATATTTGCTGAGCAGAAAGAATTTGCAATTATCTTCAATTCACCATGCCCATTCTGCCTCACAAAAAAACTGAGTCTAAGATTAAAACTAGCCAATTTGAAAGAGAAAGTAAGGATAAGTCAATAAATAAATAAGAGAGGCCCATCAAACATTTAAAACAAAAGAAGCAAACACAAATTATGACAGGCTATTCTTAGTATCTGTGGGAACAGATTTAACATTTTGCCAGATATTTTTGAAAGTGTACGAAAATGCCAGAAACAAATGAAGTTTATAAACTCTTGTATAATCAATGTGACTAAATATATTAAAATAACTAGGCAAGAAAAGAAGTTAGAACAGCAATCTAGTGCAATATGCTGCAGGCAATAAATTCTATGTAACGGCAATACAAAAAACATATACAGGAAGAGCTCAAATGATCTAGTATAAGACAGTAATTCATAGATATCATCATTCAGTTATAGAAACCTGACTTTCTAATTCTGTACCTTTGGATCTGTGGGTTCATTTGACACCAGGCTTCTCCTGTACTATCTGAGAAAGTGAACGTACCTGAGCGTCTTTTAGTTCTGGGGCAGGGAGGTACCTGAAAAATTCAGATGGACTATTAAGCAAGGATCGAGCAGACAGATAGCTCTGTGTATCCTATATCTAGAGAGAGACAAAAAGATGGTCAATTTTGAATTTTTAACAAATCCTGTTAAGTGATATAAGTGTAATGAGAAGGAGGTATTGAGAATGTTTCATTTTTATTTTAACATAATATTATTTAATGTTTTTCAACCATAAGAAAACATTAATGTAGTATTTTAATAAACATGCAAGAAAAGTTCCCAGGCACTCTGCTAATCCGGAGAGGGTGCAGATAGGAGGGAGAAAGCTGTCTTTCCTCATTCCTCTCCAAGCCAGAGGTCTCTACCATCCTCCAGAAGCTGTGCTTGTAAAAAGCAGCCCCAGGTGCATTTGGCTAAGAAGAGGGATGGTCTCTGGACAGAGGCCTGGATCTTCCTGGCATCCATCTGGCTCTCTACAAATACATTTCTGAAGTAGCTTTCTACTCCAGGCTGCATGTGGGAATGCCAGTTTGGTTTACCTGATCTGTGTACACCTCTCTGGTGGTCTAAGAATTAAGACATGTTTTTATGTTTATTGCAAGAGAATTTTCCAGCCTGGCTGCTAGGTGTGTACTGGGGCAGAGTTTGGACTACGGAAGATGGTAGCGGCAAGAAATGTCAGGAATCGCTCCCTTGGCCTCGGGCACAGCTGTGCTCCTGCCAAATAGTGGGGTCCCGTGAGCAACGACATTCTTTCCGGTCTCAGTCCCGCCCTTTTTTTTTTTTTTTTTTTTGAGAGGTTTTTGCTATAGGGCACGTACATTCTCCAGAAAGACAGAGAGAGACAGAGAGACAGAAAGCAAGAAATCACCCCCCAGGGGGGATGGCCACGCCACAATCCCTTCTCCTCCAGTCTCCTCTCCGGATCTTGGGCATGCATGCACACACACCCAGCGTGAGTTTAAGCCACTGGGTCCAGGACTTGAACTGCAGTTGACTACATGGGAGTTCAGCGACATAGCCATTATGCCAACTGCTGGTCCCCTTACCCCTTGTATCTTCACACAGTTGCAAAGGGGCGAGAAGAATGAGGAAGGCAATGTGCAGCCTCAGGCAGTGAGTGCAGAGAAGCAAGGGACCAGATGCCTTGGCTCTAGTAGGAGAGCTTGGCAGGCCCCCAGAAACTGGTTAACGTGAACATTAGGAGTCTTTATATTCCGTCTATGATACTGTTCACCTCTTCCCAGGTGCTCCCCCTTTGCATCAGGGCTGAGCTGCCTGCCTTCACTCCTGGCTTCCAAGCTGGGGTGCACCTCTGTCACTGCTCAGCTCTGGGCACACTTCTGGCTAGGCCACTTCGTATCTTTTAGGATCCCAGCGCCCTCTCCAAGGAAATATTAGAGGTTGCCTTGTCTGAGTTCCTCCATGACTCCCTCTGCCATGTGGCTGTAAGAAGAGGACTAGGGTGACGTCTGCCTAATCATCTCTTTGTTCTCACCAGACCTGCCTGGATGCACTGGACTGAGTGCAGAGCATATTAACTGTTCAGAAGAAGGGCAAGCGCTTTAGTGTCAGAGATGGGACAATGACATGGCACCACTAACTGACTGCTCTCGGGGAATAGGCAAGACTTTAATTCCTGGATCCTGTTCTCATGGATGACCATTTTATCCCACTGAAAAAGAATAAGATTTTGTTTAAAGATTCTAAAAGATTCCTATGGCTACTCTATGCAGAATACAGAACCCCCACTCTGGGTCAGGCACTTTTCTAGGCGTTCGAGATGGAGCAGCTTGCAAAGCAAAATCCCTCTCTGCATGTACTTATATTTAGATGGGGGCTGGTGAGGAACAAAGTGGTACAAGATATGGTATGAGAAAGCCTAAGTAAGTAGAGAAATGAGGGCGTCAGAAGGTAAAGGGTTAGAGATTGCTGGCAAAGAACAGGGAACTCTGGCAGATGGGGTGTTGAACAAGTCCTCTCCGATAGCACTGGGAGAAGGAGTCAGGCAGCTAACTGGGGAGAGTTCCCTGCAAAATGGAAGAGATAGAAGGTGCCAAGGCTGCAGGCCAGAGCTACTTGCTGTGCCTGAGAACCAGCAAAGAGGGCAGTGTGATGAGAACTAGGGCTAGGGAGAGGTGTGGGGATAGTAAAAGACATCCCAGACCAAGCAGGGCTTTTTATTTTGAGTGAGAGGAGAAATGGTTGGAAGGTTTTGAGCAGAGGAAGGAAAGGATCTAAGTTCTTTTGTTCTGGAAGATTCCTATGGCTACTCTGCAGAGAATATAGTATAGAAGGAGGGAAAGCTAAGTGATTAGTTGTGGCAGTCTAGGTGAGAAAGGAAGGCTGGAATTCAGGGCAGTAGTGGAAGAACTATCAAGAAGTGTTTAAATCAGTGATGTGTTATAAAAGCGGAGCTAGCAGTATGTGGCCTCTCCCTCAACTCAGTTGTCAATAACTATGTGAATAATTACTACATAAAAAAACCCACTTAAATACAAAAACATCTTAGTTTATTCACTATTAAGTGCACAAGAATATCCAGTGGCCAATCAGACTAATACCAGGACATGAAATAGGAGTAAAGGATAAGCAGGATGCTTGTGATTGATTTTCAAATGCCGATTTTGCAGAACTTTTTATAGCTTGTTCTTCAGAAACTGTGTTTAAAAAAGAGGTACACAATATTTTTTCTCAACTAAAGGAAAGTCCTGTTTCAATATCGCCTTGTCATCAAAGACAGGACCTCATTACTGAAAGGATATGGGACTTCCTCAGTAGGGCCAGCCTGCCAATACTTCTCTCAGTGAGACTGAAAAGATCAAGGAAAGCGTGTTGACAAAATATCACTACACAGGGAATCTAGTGGTTGCAGACCCGCGAAGAAACAGTTGGGGAGAGAGATGGGTCGGCAGCCGACCAAGGCCGCGGGGGCTCTGACGCCTCCTTTTCTAGTCTTTATGTGGCTGCCTTGGCGACTACCATTCGATCGCTGTTCTGTGACCTGACAGGTCCCTAACCAGGCCAAGCCTTCCTAGACTGTCTCCACAAGCCCGCCCACCCCACTCAGGCCACGCCCCAACTCTTACCCCGCCCTTACGCTGCCTGGGGCACCTTCTCTGGCCCCGGCAC
>NW_006160229.1:593473-593860 GCF_000334495.1 Tupaia belangeri chinensis | reverse complement strand
GCCCCCTTCTCTGCCCCCGCCCCTCCTGCGCCGCGCCGGCGCGCTGGCCACCGGAGTGGCCTTGTGGGCGGAGCTTGCTCTGCCGTCAGGACACCAGCGCGCTCCGCCCCCGCCCCTGGCCGCCGCGCTCCTCAGCGGACACGCACTTCCTGCGAGGCCTCGGTGAACACCTTGGCCGAGCCCAGCCGAACCGAGCCAAGCCCTGCCCAGCCTTTCCAAAGCTTTCGCAATGGTGGACGAGCTTGTGATGCTGCTGCACGCGCTCCTGATGCGGCACCGCGCACTGAGCATCGAGAACAGTCAGCTCATGGAACAGCTGCGGCTGCTGGGATGCGAGAGAGCCAGCCTGCTGCGCCCGGTACGTCCGCCGAGCTGCCCGGGACCCTT
>NW_006160229.1:585245-593431 GCF_000334495.1 Tupaia belangeri chinensis | reverse complement strand
GCCGGTGAACGAGAACCGATTCTGCAACGACGCCATGAAGGTGGCATTCCTAATCAGCCTCCTCACCGGGGAAGCCGAGGAGTGGGTGGTGCCCTACATCGAGATGGATAGCCCCATCCTGGGCGATTACCGGGCCTTCCTCGATGAGATGAAACAGTGTTTTGGCTGGGATGATGATGACGAAGACGACGATGAAGAAGATGATTACTAGGCCTGGTGCCCTTCCGGCCTTGGGGAGGGGCATGCACGCCACCACCTCCTTCCCCTGCTCCCATCCCGCCCCTCCTGGAGCCGCTGGGTTCTCCTGTGCCCTCAGAGCCCTTGCCCTACCCTTGCCCTCCTATTCTCTCCCTCATACCCCCTTTAGTGCTTGTCTTTGTTCCAGGAATAGTGCTCTACTTACCTGCTGCTAGGGCTGGAGCTTCCTAGCTCTGAAGTGCACATTCATCCACTCTGGCTACTCCCAGGACCCCTTCCCTGCCAATCTGAACTGAGTCCTGGGCCCCAGCTATTGGCCAGGCCCCTGTTATAAACTGCAGACCACCCATAGCCCTGCTGCTGTCACCAGCCCGATTGCCAGGCCTCCATCTTTCCAGAGACCTAAGCTGCTGCTTCACCATCACCCACCACATGGCATCGACAGGCCAATGCCTTTGGAAATAAGGACCAACCTAGAAGGTGCTTGAGTTGGCTACACCCTTTCAGACATTGATTTGGACAGGTCACCAACCCGTGGAGGGGCCAATCTTTCAGCCTGGCTAGTTCCCTGTGTACTCCCAGGATCCTCCTCTGGCCCACCAGGTTTCTGCAGTGGTCTGGTGTGCCTGGCAGACAAATAGTTGACATTTCTCTTCTCCTCTGGCACTGGTTGTGCACAGCTCTCATTTTTCTTTCAAAACTGCAACAGTCCCACAGATGTGTGCATTTGGACAAATAATACTCAAAACAAAACAAACAAACAAAAATAGGCACTCAGCCCAGCTCCTTGATACTACCTGGAAAAAGCATTGGCATTATTTTCAATAAATATCAAGCACTACAAAAAATAAAGAAAGAAAGTAATGATTGTCTTTTAATGGCCTCTACCTCTTACTCTGAGTTCCATTATACCCAATGAGATCAAGAAACCCAGTTCAATCCCAGTATTCCCCACTGCCATCACCGGGGTATAGGGAACAGGCACCACAGGGTTTTAATAGGTTTTCTGGAACTCTCCTCACTAAGGCATTTCTTAAAACTCTGGTGAAGGAGGTGTCTCTGGGCCCTCCAGTGTGGTATGGGTAAGGGGTGGCTGAGCAGGTGGCCTATTATTCCAAACCAGGATGCTTTTGAAAGTGAGAATGGGCACTATTAATAATTAAACTAAGACAACAGTCAGAGACCTGGACACATATCCAGTATCCCCATTCCCTTGGGCTTTTCTGTTCCCTAACACTATGCCAGGAAAGTTCTGCCTCTTTATCCTTATTGCCTGTGGGCTGCTGTTGAGTTCAGGCTTCAATTAACCAGCATAGCACATTATTTTAATGCCACTCTGGTGCTTGAGGTAACATTAAAGCCTTTATTCTGGGTAAGCGCATTTACAGTGAAATGTGCCTGATCTTAACATTTTATCCTCGGGCAGGCATTCTTAGGCTTCCCACCCATACATGTGCCTCAGATTCCTACTTAAAGAAATTGGCAGCATGCTTGGCTATCTCCTGAACCAGTCTTTGTACTGCTATCAGAGCTAGACCAAGATCTCTGTGGGTGTGGAGGGTTCAGAGACAGTGAAAGGGTTGAGGGGCATTGAGAAGAATCTTCAGATCTTTGGGGTGCCATTACCCCAGATTAAGTCAATGATATTTATAATGCAGAGGAACGTGGTTGAAGAATTTGTGGAGACCACCTCTGGCAGCCAGGGAGAGTCAGGAGAATTTGAGGGTTTCAGAGTTTTCATTCTCGTTTGCGTCTGCCCAAATATCCTCATTGAACCATTCCTAGAGCCAGCCTGACTGTAGAAGCCCTTAATAATTTAGGTAACACATTTTCTTATTGTTTTGAGGTGGGATATTCTTTTATTTGCACTGATAAACATCACAGCGTGATTAAGTGAGGTACTGGTCATCACAGTAGGTACGTAATATGTGTGGGTTCAATGAGATCAAACCCATGGGGCATATAGAACTGTCCCTGCTACATGATGAGCACTCAGTTAACGTGGGCTGTTACTGTTAGATCTGGGAAGCCAATCTCAGGAAGCGGGTGTCTGGCTATGAGCTTGGCTTTAGTAGGAAAATGACAGGCGTGAACAGGAGCGGTGCAGGTTCAGGGAGGGTGGGAATGAGAGCGGGGCAAAATCCCATTTCCTCTTTTGGAACTGATGTGAAGCCAGAAAGAAAGCCAGTTTGCCTGGTGAACAGACAGTGTCAAAGGCAGGAGGCAATTCTCAGGCCTTAGGACAGTTGTTTCTGGAGAGTGGGGACAGGGGTGGACATGACTTAACAAAGGAGCCTAAGGCCTGGCTGGAGTTGAGATCTGAGGCTCTTCGTGGAGCCTGCTCCCTCAAAACCTGAATAAAGGTGATTACTTTTTTCTCAGGATCCATTAATCCCAGTCTCCTTTCCCCCAATCTCCTTGGAAAGCGTACAAAGACCCTTGGAAGTGTGACACGCTAATTTGAGACACAATATGTATCAGGGCAGATAAACACACTTTTCTTTCTGACTAGAAAGACCTTGAACTGGGGATAGATGTGAAAAATTGTTGGGCAAGAGCCGAAAGCCAGGTAAAGGACCCAACAAGACCAGACCTCAGCTGTATGTGCCCAATTTATCATAACCTGAGCATGGTGAGAGGAGCTGGAGATATACACATGAATCACGTGTGGTCCTTGTCCTCACAATGGTTCCAGGTGACTGTTTTTATGGTGTGCTGGTCCAGAACTCGAGAGCTACTTACCGGTAATTATCAGGAAGAGAATGGGTTGCAGTCAGATCTGGGAATGAGTCTTCTGGGTGGAAGTTGAGGATGTAGGAGAAGATGACATCTAGTATCACCACCAAGCCAAGTGCCCACAGACTTCATGGAAAAGGCAGGTGTCAGTGCGCAGCATCTGAACAGCATCTAGGAGAGTTGGGCCAGGGAGATTCTGGCCATCTGAAATATACATTTCCTGAGCTTGAGTGTAAATGCATGTGAGCTTGCTGTGTCTGTGGCTGTGCACACACGAGCATGTGAGTGCACACCTTGGTGTTAGGTGATGTCCTTCATGCATTATGGAAAAACAGGTTATGCTGTGACCTGCAGAGAAGTGGCTATCTTGGCTGATTCTACAATAAAAGCACAGATATTGGCAAAGGCCCTGCCTCCCAAGGAGGGATTTATGATCATACAGAAGGCTTTGCAAAAGCAAAGGAAGATGTCCATAAGCATTTGTAAAGATAAAGGCACTACTCAGAAGAAAACTACTAGAAACACACAGAAATTCTGAAATAGCAAATATGAACTTCAGACTCCTGAAATCTTGTCTTGGGTACGCAAGATTTGAAATAGTCACTGAAATTATACTATTAGTCATATTAAAGGTCATGATCATTTAACGATATTAAATCTACCACTGTGTTGCTTGTTTCTATATATTCAAATAGGTAAGCACGGCTTTCTGTCAGTCCTGCATTGCACTATTTTACAGAAAGGTATGTAAAGCTAGAGGTTCAATATGCACATCATATATTTGATTATCTTCTGCTATTAAAACATAATGGAAACAGCAATTTGGAAGTAGGACAACTATAGGAACAAGTATTATTTAAATTAGTGCAGTATTTTCATGTAAAAATGAACTTAAAAGATATTCTAGGGGCCAGCAGGTGGTGTGGAGGTGAAGAGGCTAGACTCCCACATGGGTGACCATGGTTTGAATCATGGATGGGTGACCATGGGTTGAATCCTGCACCTGGACCTGGCAGATTTCATGGATGGGTGACCATGGGTTGAATCCTGCGCCTGGACCTGGCAGATTGTTCTCTCTCTCTCTCTCTCTCTCTCTCTCGAGCACACGTGCCTTATAACAAATTAAAATAATAATAATAAGTAAAAATAAATTATTTTTAAGATATTCTATGTTCTTAAAGCAATGAAACAAAGCTTTTAAAGCGGTGTCAATTCAAGGTCCTGAGAATGTTTTCCTCAGTGGGTAGGGTGAGATCATTCTATGAAGAATATCTATTATTTGCTTTGAAATATGAATTCTGGTAAAGTACTGTTAAAAGTGGCTGGTAGCACGAATCTTGGCAAGAACATGAGGCCCTTAGCAGAGAACTCAAAGCTCATCTTTGCCCCAGATCACTGTCTCAAGAGCCTTGTCCCCACAGAGGCTCAGTCAGAGGAGGCCCTGGAGGGATAAAGGGGGGGCCTGGAGAGGGAAAAAGGCAACCGGCTTGTCATCCTCTGCCAAGCCCCATCTTCCTCTCCACAGCTCCTGGCCTTCCTTACCAGGTTCATTCCAGGAATGAAGGAAGTCAATGGGGAGGAGTGGGGGAATTAGTGGGCTCGGGCTATGAGCCTCAGCCACAGAGAGGCACTGTTCTGTGGCCTGTTGGAGGTTCAAGGAAGCCTTGCTTGGGTAGAAGGGGAGCAGGAGCTTAGAATGTCTTAGAGAGGATGGCAGACATAATGTTGGGTGCTTGCTTAAAAAAAAAAAGTGGCTGGTAGCAGTTGCTGAGTAGATCTTTATTCCCTGTAGCCTTAGCCTAAAGGTAGATATGGTGGTCAATTATTGCCTGGTGTCCTTTGATGGTGCTGGTACCTCTCTATTGCCCTAAATAAAAATCTGATTATCCTTCTTGCAGTTTTTTTTCTCTTCTTGTCCAAAAAGCCTTTTAGGATTTTTTCCTTTGTCTTTAAATGTTCTATCATTCAGAGTCTTTTTTTTTTTTTTCTAGCCATGGAATGGTAATAGCTTACTTGAGGAATTATGTACACCATAGTAAGATTTGTTAATGGAGCAGAAGCCTTGGCCTGGGTGAGTTGGGGGGAGGATGGCGAGGTGCTGCAGAGGGTTTCAGAATAGCCAGATGCAGCAGCATTGGTGTGCCTCTTTTTTGTCCCTCAGAGGCTATCTGAGCTATGATCACTAACAAATTTAGTTTTCTTATGATTTTAGCTACATCATTTGGATCCTCCTTTTCCCTCCCTAAATGACTAGTGATTTCATCAGAACAGTGGCAATAATACAATATAGTTTTTGTATTTTAGCCAAACTCCCTTTACAGCCAGCTTAACTGAATTGACCAATCAGTCCAGAATCATCCACTCAGCTCAAGATGCAAAACGCCCACATGGGCTGTTGATACACCTATTTTTTACTTTTTATTTTTTTTGAGAGGTTTTCGCTATAGGGTGCATACGCTCACCAGACAGACAGAGAGAGACAGAGAGACAGAAAGCAAGAAATCACCCCCCCCGGGGGATGGCCATGCCACAATCCCCGTGGGGATGGTCACACTGCAACCCCTTCTCCTCCATTCTCCTCTCGGGATCTTGGGCATGCACGCACACGCGTCCGGCGTGAGTTTTAAGCCACCGGGTCCAGGACGCGAACCGTGGTCAACTACATGGGAGTCCAGCGACATAGCCATTACGCTAACTGCTGGTCCCGATACACCTATTTTTAAAGCTTGCATTTTAAAACTAACAATATTTTGTAAAAGAAAACAAAGAAAATTATATTCCAATGGTAATTGGAGTAATTATGATATTTCTGATTCCTCACATGACCACCAACTGCTGTTTGGATCCCCAGTCCCATCAAACTGAAGCATGTGGGCATCTAGGCCAGTGCACAAGATCTGATGGGCCGCAGGGGATTGTGACCAAGCCCTGTGTGGGGTGCTTGTCTCTCTCACTCTCAGGCACACCCACGCACTCTATCATGAATAAAGAAAAAGAAGAATAACAAGTGTATTTGGCTTATATCTCTCTTCACCTTTATTTAAGTTTACTTCTTTCATGAGAAAGAGAGAGAGACCCCCCAGCAGGTCATTTACGCTGCCATCCATTCCCAGCCTTGGCCAGGCAGAACTATAGGTAAGTGTGTACAGGGAGGACCTACGGTGTAAACCCAGCATCTTCTCGAGCAGCTTAAGCATCACAGTGCTTCATTAATACTGCACCACTGTTGCTGGCTTCTGCTTCTTTTAATTCCTAAAAGTCCCTCCTACTTTTTCTCTGCAATTTATTTGGTGTGAAAACTAGGTCAGTTGCCCTATGATATCTTCTATATTCTGATTTTGCTTTATTCTTTTTATGTCTGTGCCCAGTTTTCCCCTGGGTTGTTAATATCTCTCTCTCAATTTTTTAGAAGCAATTTTATTAGAGATCTGTGCTATATATTGCATTTATTATGCCTAGTTTATCATTTGTCTTTTTACTTTATGATGTTTCAATCTGTTGTGAAACTGTTCAGTATATTTAAATTTTCTCCATTCTGTCCTCCCACCTCAATTTAATTGCTTATATTATTTCTCTTAGCGTTTATTTTATTTCTCTCTTTTTTTTCCTTTGTGCTGGAGGATGTGCATGCTCTCCAGAGAGAGAGATGATAGAGAGAGAGAGGAGAAAACACCCTTTGTGGGGAAAAGTCACACCTGCAATCCCTTCTCCATCTCTCGCTCCTTTCAGGATTTGAAGCTCACATGAACATACACATGCACCCAACATGTTTCTCAAGCCACCAGGTCCAGGACTTGAACCACACCTTTGGCCGTATGGGATCCAGCCACTTAACCAGTGGGACCCTGACCCTGACCCCTAACCCCTAACCCCTAACCCTAACTGTGATGCCTTGTTTATACCTTAAAAAGGGTATATACCACCACTATTTTTCAGATATCAATGATATATTTTGACTTACAGTCATGAAAGATGAGGAACTCAACAGACACACCCTATCAACTTCATAAATGGTATCATTTATATGTCAATGTTTATACCATTTATGTATTTTTCTTGTAACCATAATCTTCACATTGGTTTCCATTTTAATATATCAGGAAAATGGATTAAATAATTACTATCCCATCTAATCTTTTCATTTTTCTTCTTGTTATCTAGGAGGTTGTGATCATTTTTGTTCTTTTTATGTGTTTCTTTGAAGAGCTCCTGGGAGTTATACGCTCTGCGCTTTTTAAGGTGAATGCAGAGTTTGTGGGTCACACTTTCTTTGCTTTTAGCATTGAATGTTATTTTGTAGAAGTCTAGGACCACCGTAATATTTTCTACTGGTAAGTTATTGGATACTGTTACTTAATTCTCAGAGAATTTTTCTTTGTATTTGAATAGAATGTATCTCAGTGTTACAGTGTTACTTATGCCTTGTCATATTTTTCTGGAGCCTATGTGACTTCAGTAGGTAGACTCAAGACTTATTTGATTTATGCAATTCTTTTCTTTAATTATTTTTAGATAGATGTAATTTATGCTAATATATATTTCTGCTCACTCTCCTTTATCTTGCCCCCCCTTTTTTTTCTTTTTTTTTTTTTTATTAAAGAGGGTGCATTCATTGGCAAGAAGGAGAGAAAGCACTTCCCCAAAAGCAGCATGCTTATGCAATCCTTTTTCCTTCATTTCTCCTTTCTGTCAAGATTTTGGGCACACATGCCCAGCATGTTTTTCAAACCTCCAGGGCCAGAATTTGAATTGTAGTCAGCCTTGTAATAATTGGCGCCCTTAGCTACTGTGCTATGGGGTCAGCCTTTTGTACTCCATATTTTTAAATGTTCTCCAACATTTTAAATGTTTTATCATTTCCATTTATCCTTTTTATGTTTCTCAATCAAGTTATCTATGTCCTTTATACTGTTTTTCACATTATGTGCCATTCTTTGTGTTGCTTCCAATCTGCCTTTCTTTTCTGGGATAGTTTCTTTTGTTTTACTTCTACTTCCTTGCCAAGCATTGCCAGGCTACGTTTAGCTTCTGCTGATTTCTGCATACTCCTGAATCTCACATCTCTGATTTGTCCTCTTGTTGTTTAGCTATGAATCCTTCATAATTCAAAATAACAAATAACAGTGACACGATAGGTCACATTTGTTTCTTGACAATATTTTCCTAGGAACTGTCATTTGTCAGGTTTTTTTCTTTTTTCTTTTTTCTTTTTTTTTTTTTTTTTTTTTTTTTCTTTTTGTTTGGGTACCTGG
>NW_006160229.1:571615-585080 GCF_000334495.1 Tupaia belangeri chinensis | reverse complement strand
CAGCCTCACAGCCCTCACCCTCCCTTTTTTTTTTCTTTTTGAACATTTCACAGGTCATTTCAATAGCACTTTCCTGTTCTCACTGTACCTGGATATACCTAGATGATTTCTGATGTTATTTTCAGAGGCAACATTCTGTACTTTCTGTTCTTACCCCTCCTGCTCAGTAATGTTTATATTTAAGTCACCAGAGATAAACTATGAGCCTGGGACCAATTAAGTGTCAACTCTTGGAGTGGAAGAGCCTGAAAGGTAAATTTAAAATTGTGAATCCCTTAGAATACTTTCTCCCTTTCTCACATTAGCTCTCTCTCTCTCTCTGTGTGTGTGTGTGTGTGTGTGTGTGTGTGTGTGTGTATGTTTTTTCCCCCAAAATAAGATCAACACTTTTACTATCAATATTTGGAATAACCTTTTTTCGTCCTTTGTAGCAAGGAGAAAAGTGGAAGGACTTTAGACGTCTGTGAAGAATAAGAAGAGCTGCATATGTTGGAAACCTGACCAATGTGTATATGGAAAAAAATAATCTGTGCTTTGTTGGAATGAAAAATGGGTGGGGGATGAAATTAGCATCAGAATATGGACCTTAGAAGGGAGAGATAAGCATACATGGGAAGATTGATTCATTATGAGTTGAGAATGGATTGTTCCTTGCACAAAGTTTGAGTTCAGTAAAAGTGGGTTAGTATCAGGAAAATTTTGGTTTCTTCCCTGGTTTTCTCATAGACTTACTCTCTCAACTCCAGATAGCTCACTTGACTTTTCTGATTCTAAATTTTAGTAACTATATCATAGGAATAATTATATCTCAGAGCTAATACAAGCAAACAATCTGCCTAGGCTATTGTCTAGTAGTCAGTGAATGTTAAGAACATTCTTTTCTTCAACGGGTATTTTTAAGCAAATAGGAATCTAAGATTGACTATGATTTTAGACTTTAGGAACCTGAGACAAAGACACTAATATTGAAAGATTTGGAATTAGTAAGAGGAAAGGTGGTTACGACATTACAATAAATATAGTAATACCATAGGGAAAATCTGAAGAATAAGTGAATTAACATTTGACACTTATAACTCACTTTCATCTTCATTTACTTATTTTGTACAAAACTTTGGCAAAGAAATATTTTTATTACATGTTCTCCCAATTTTCTTCATTTTATTAGTTTTTGTAGTCAAACCCATGTAGGTAAGACCTTACATATTTAATACAGTGTGTTACCCCTGTACAAATGGAAAAAAATTAAGTTTAACTTTTCTAGACCAATATGGCTGTTAATTTCTGTACAATGCCAACTCAGCAAAGTAAACTGGGATTGTGTGTGTGTGTGTGTAGTATAGATTGTAGATGCATATATATATGTAGATGCATATATATATATTTTATATAAAAAGATCAATAATAGTAGTATGTTATGCATCAATAGTAGCAATAGCTTTTCCAGGTTCTGTAGTCCTCTGAACAAAATTATAGAGACATTCACCATACTCTATTTTTCAAAAAAGGAAAAAAGAAAAAACAAACAAACAAACCCCCAGAAAACAGAAAAGTTCTATTATTGTTGTAGTACTTGGCACCATTTTTTTTTATTAGTTTCTGAATCATGTGGAAAGAAAACTTTCTAGAACAACATTCTGGAAAGAAAACTTTCTAGAACAACATCATTAAAAA
This sequence comes from Tupaia belangeri chinensis, assembly GCF_000334495.1. Lineage (NCBI taxonomy): Eukaryota > Metazoa > Chordata > Mammalia > Scandentia > Tupaiidae > Tupaia > Tupaia belangeri. Next base: position 583,406 of record NW_006160229.1, on the reverse strand, counting down.
CACATTTCCCCCCATTTTTAAGTGTAGTTTATTGAAATTGAAAGTTCTTCAGTTGAAACCTTTCATTTTATTCACATTTTACAGACCATGATGTTGCAATGCCCAGGAGATTTCCATGGTAGAAAATGTTCAAATCTGGGTCAGGCATTTCCACTCAAATTCCAGTGCTCATATTACAATTCCATGTTGCTTTTGGAAATAATACCTTGTAAATTTACTTATCTCCTCTAGACCTGCATTTTCTTGTTTGTAATCTGAAGCATTTTCATTAGCAAACTGCTGCAAGTCTTTCTCTCATTTAACAATGTTGGTGCCCTTAGAATGAGTGTTTAGATATGTGAACACAGATCTAGAAAAGGTGATCATAAAATTTGTCTGGAATCATAAAAGAGTCCGTATTGCCAAAGCAATTCTGTACAAGAAGAGTAGAGTGAGTGCCTTCTCAATCCCTGACCTAAAAATATACTTCAAAGCTGTGGTAATCAAAACAGCATGGTATTGGCACAGAAAAAGACATGTGGACCAATGGAACAGAATAGAGTCTCCAGAAATAAATTCCCAAACATATAGTCAACTGATTTTTGATTTTATAAACTCTATTAAAAGATGGGAGAATGAGTTGAAAAAACCACTCTCTAAAGATGACATAGGAATAGCCAAAAGGCATATGAAAAAATGCTCAACATCCCTCATTGTAAGGGAAATGCATATCAAAACAACAATGAGATACCACCTAACCCCAGTCAGAATGACTAAGATTAAAAAAACAAAAAATGATAAGTGCTGACAGGGGTGTGGTGAAAGCAGAACTCTCTTACACTGCTGGTGGGCATATAAATTGGTCCAGCCACTGTGGAGAACAATTTGAAGATTCCTCAAAAATCTACAAATAGAACTACCATAAGATCCAGCAATCCCACTCCTTGGTATCTACCCAAAGGACAGAAGAATTCTTCATTGGAAAAGTGCTTGCACATCGATGTTTATTGAGGCACTATTTACAATTGCTAAGACATGGAACCAACCCAAATGCCCCTGAACAGATGAATGGATAGAAAAACTGTGGCACATATACTCTCTGGGATACTATTCAGCCATATAAAACAACAAAACCCTGGCTTTTGAGAGAAAGTGGATGAATATGGAAGATTTACTGCTGAGTGAAGCAAGCCAGGCTATGAAGGAGAGACATTGTATGTCCCCACTTAATACATACGGAGTGTCCGCACTCTATGACTGGAAGTGATTGACTAAAGGATATAGAAACACAGTAAACAGACGTAAATACAACTACAGTTTGTGTGAAAGAGTAGGGTTTGAGGAAGAACAATTAGAAGAAAAATGGGGAGGAAAAGCATTAATGGTACAAAGAAACGTGTCAATTTCTGTTGAAGATATTTTATAGTTTAGTCAACTGGACAGGGAGAAATGTTCACATGTTAAAATATTCACATTGTTAGCTAAATAATGTGATTTACAGTATAAAAGAAAATGAAATTTAAAATAAAATTTAAAAAAAGAATGAGTGTTTAGCAGTGTCTCTCCAACTTGGAATTTCTCCTCCTTCATTTTTCCACAAATACTGTTGTACTGGCAGAAACTAGTATGAGATTTGAGAGAAAATATTTAGATTCTTCTTTTTAAAAATATTTTATTTTAGCTGTGATTTATATGCCATAAAATCAACCCTTTTAGGTGTACAGTTCAGTACTTTTAGTATATTCACAGTTAAGCAAATATCACCACTATCAAAAATTCCAGCACATTTATATCACACACACACACACACACACACACACACACACACACACATGATTTATTAGTTACTGCTCAATGTCCTATCTCTTTCTCTACCACAATTCCCCTTAGTTCCTGGAAACCACTAAAATTTTTCTTTCTATGAATTTTTTCTATTCCAGACATTTTATACAATAAAAATCATGCAATACATGCTATTTTTCATTTTCTTCTTTCACTTGGCATAATGTTTTCAAGGTTTACTGATGTTGTAGCATATATCAATACCTCATTCCTTTTTATGGATAGATATTTCATTGAATATTTATATATATATATACAAAAATATGTATGCATACATACATATATACATTTGAGTTGTCTGCCTTTTTACTTTCATGAATACTGCTGTTATGAAAATCCATGTACAAATTTTTGTCTCAACACCTGTTTTCAATTCTCCTGAGTATATATCTCAGAAGAAAATCACGGAGTACCATGTAATCCAGCCTTTACTTTTTTGAGGAACTGCCAGATATTTTCCAAAGGGGCTTCACCATTTACATTCTTAGCAGTAGTGTATGGATTTTCTAATTTCTCCACATTCTCCGTAATACCTTTTATTGTCTGCTTTTGTTTATAGTGATCCTAGTTGATGTGAAGTGCTGTGTAATTATGGTTTCCATTTACTTTTCCCTAATGATTAATGATGGTGAACATTTTATCATTTATTGTTTTTAATTGGCCAGTGGTATAGCTTTTTATAAAATGCCTGTTAAAACAAAAAGTCTGTGTTTTTATAGTAGAATGATAAGAGTTCTTTATATATAGACAGTTCCCTTGTGACTTTTTGACTTTACCATGGTGCAAAAGTGATAAAAGTTCATTAGAAACTACTTCAAGTACCATATAACTATTCTGTGTTTCCTTTTCAGTTCAGTATTCAATGAATGTTATGAGATGGCCCAGCCACAGTGGCACAAGTGGTGGGGCTCCACTGCATAAGGCTAGAGCCACATGGGAGGTCTGGGTTCAGATCCTGGGTAAACCTAGATGCATCAGGTATACCTGCACATGCCTTTGATTTTGTCTAACCGGGAAGTTGGGGCTGGTATCACAGCATGGTGAGATCCTCTGAGGGGTATCCTCTCTTGCTCTCTATTGCTCTCACGATATAATTTTTTAAGAGACATTTTTGCTATAGGGCACGTGCTCTCCAGAGAGACAGAGAGAGACAGAAAAACAGAAAGCTAGGAAACATACCCTAAGGGGGATGGCCACACCGTAATCCCTTCTCATACATTCTCCTCTTGTGATATTGGGCATGCAAACACACATGATTGGCATGAGTTTTAAGCTGCTGGGTCTAGGACTCGAACCGTGGTTGACTACATGGGAGTTCAGCAATGCAACCATTATGCCATTTGCTGATCCCATGATATAAATATGAATAGGCCTATTATATAATGGGCTTTGTGTTACATTTTTACCCAGCTGTAGGCTACTGTAAGTGTTCTAGTCTAGACTAAGCTATGATTAATAGGTTAGGTGTATTAAATGCATTTTCTGTTTTTCTTAATTGCCATAAAGTGCATGCACTCACCAGAGAGAGAGATAGAGAGAGAGAGGGAGGGGGAAAAAACACCTCTAGCAGGGTGTGATACACAATAATCCTTTTTCTTCTACTTCTCCATCCTGTTGGAATTTGGGGCATGCATGCATAAGCACCCAACATGTTTTTCAAGCCACTGGGGCTTAGAATTAAACTGTGGTTGACCATGTGGGATATGGCTCATTTAACCACTATGCTGCATGACCAGTCCATAAATACATTTTCAACTTAATGATATTTTCAACTTATGATGGCTTTATCAAGATATAACTCCATTGTATATCAAAGATCATCAGTATTCGGGATTTTAGATCAGTATCAGTTATATGAATTACAAATATTTTCTTTCATTTGATGGATTGTCCTTTAATTTTCTTGGTAGTGTCCTTTGATACATACATGTGTTTAATTTTGATGTGAATCCAATTTATTTGTTTTATTCTTTGGTTGCTTATGTTTTTGGTATGATATTTAAGAAATATTGCCTAACCAGGGTCATAATAATTAACATGTATGTTTTCATAGTTTGTATGTTTTATATGTTTTCATGCTTGTCTGACTTTTATAGTTTTAGCTCTTACATTTAGGTCTTTGATCCATTTTGAGTTAATTTTCATACAGAGTGTAATATAGTGAACCAACTTCATTCTTTTGCATGTGGATATTCAGTTAGCCCAGCATCATTTGTTGAAAAGACTATTATTTTCCCATTGAATTGTTTTGACACTCTTATCAAAATATTGATTAATCATTGATGTATGAGGAATCTTCAGAAAGTTCATGGATAATGCAATATATATATATGGATTTTAAAATATTTTTGCACCAAAATGAACTTGTTCTTTAATTTCATTTTTTCATGAACTTTTTGAAGTGCCTTCATTTTTTTTAATTTCTGGAAATTTATTTCTAGTATATTACTGCACATGTTTATTCTTATTGCTAGTATCAAACTGTATTACAATAGCTTTGTAATAGTGTTGAAATTAGAGTGTATGAATCCTCCAGCTTTGTTCTTTAAAAATTATTTTCGCTATTCAGGTTCCCTTGAATTTTCATATGAATCTTAGGATCAGATTGTCTAGTTGTACCTGGGTGTTGATGAGGATTGCATTGAATCTGTACATAAATTTGGGGACTATTGCTGTCTTAACAATATTAACTCTTCTGATCAATGACTAGGGATATTATTCCATTAACTTAGATCTTCCTTTTGTTTTTCACTGAAAAATATATTAATTTACTCTGTGTGTGTGTGTGTGTGTGTGTGTGTGTGTAAGAGAGAGAGAGAGAGAGAGAAGGGGGGAGAGAGAGAGAGAGAGAGAGCGAGTGAGCTCTCCAGCTCTCCCAACAAGGTCCTGACTCTGTAGTCCAGGCCTAGCTGCAGTCATCCCCAGATCATGGGCACACACATGCCCAGAATACTTGGGGAGGTTTCTGGATGTGAACTGGCAACATTTCCATGTGGGGCCTGTCTGACAGAGCATATTTTACTGCTGTGCCACTGTCTGGCTTCAACTTAAGTCTACCATACTTTGTTTCAACAAGATGTTATCATTTTCATTATGACTTCTACTTATTTTTTTAAGTTTATTCCTAAGTGTTTTTTTACTTATTTTTTTAGAGAGGTTTTTGCAATAGGGCGCGTGCACTCGCAAGAGAGACAGAGAGAGACAGAGAGACAAAAAGCGAGAAATCACCCCCCAGGGGGGATGGCCATGCCGCAATCCCTTCTCCTCCATTCTCCTCTCGGGATCTTGGGCATGCACACACACGCACCCGACATGAGTTTAAGCCACTGGGTCCAGGACTCAAACCGCAGTCGACTACATGGGAGTCCAGCGACATAGCCATTATGCTAACTGCTGGCCCCGCCAAAATGATTTTTTGTGATTTTAAATGGAGCTTTTATAATTTCATTTCCAGATTGTTCATTGTTAATATACATAAGTACATTTGATTTTTGTTTATTGATCTTATACTTCTTCAACCTTATTGAACTTTTTTATTAGCCCTAGTTGCGTGTTTTGTGGATTACTGAGGATTTTCTGTATATAAGATGATGTCATCTACAAATAGAGAGATGTTTACTTCTTTTCCAACCTGAAGTCCTTTAATTCTTTTTCTTGACTAATTTCCCTGGCTATAACCTTCACTATAATGAGTGTTAATGTCTTGAGCAGATATATTTATCTTGGTCTTGCTCTTAGAGGGAAATGAATCAGTCTTTCATCATTACGTGTGAGGTTAGCTTTGAAGTTTCCATAGTTGCTTTTTATCAGTTCAGATAATTTCCTTCTATTTCTAGTTTGTTGAGTATTTTTATTTAGAAAGGATCTGGGGTTTTTTCAAATGCTCTTTTTGCATCTATTGCTATTATCGTGTTGTTTCTGTTTGTTTTGTATTAACATGGGGTATTATATTGACTGATTTTCCTATGTTGAATCCATTTCACCTTCCCAGAATAAAACACATTTGCTTTCTATACATTGTTAGCTTCAGTCTGTTAGTACTTTGTTGAAGATTTTTGTGTACATTCATTAAATCATGGTATGTAATTTTGTTCTTTGATGTCTGTCTGGTTTTGGTATAAAGGTAATACTGCCATCATAGAATGAGTTGGAAAGTTTTTCACCTACACTGGTGGATTTGTCAGTTCTTTGAAATTCTCTTATAATGGGAAATGTTTTATTATTATGAACATAATTTTCATGGGCCAGCTGAGTGATCTCATGGTTAAAGGAGCTGGATCCCATAGGGCAGACTAAAGTTCAAATCCCACCCCTTGGAGCTTAAAAACCTGCTGGGGGCCTCTTCATTCATGCCCAAATCTTGACAGGATAGAGAAATGGAGGACAAAGGATTGAGGCGTGACCACATACCATTGGGGGTGATCCTCCTTCCTCCCACTTCATCCATGTGCAAAAATAGACTTTTAGTTTAATTTTATTTTTCCATGAACTTTTTGAAGTCCCATCATATGTATGAACACATATCTATACATTTGTGCATTGTGTGTGCGTTATGTTTACATTAGGATATTAAATTTTGTACTGCCGAGTTTTAGAATCTGGAGAAAAACTTACGTGCTTTTTAGAATTATTTAAATGGTGATGATAGATTTTCTAATATTGAATCATCTCTGCATTCATCTCTGAAATAAATCTCATTTGGTCATAATGTCTTTGTTTTTATTTCTAATATGCAACTGTAATCTCCTTGGTAATATAATTTGAAAATGTCCACTGATATTCATGAGATTGGTCTGTAGTTTTCTTGTTTGTGTAATTTTATTAAGTTTGTGTATCAATATTAAACTTTATTCATTAACAAAATTAAAGTTTTTCTTTTATAATACTCTGGAAGAATTTCAGTGGCAGTAGGATTAAGTCATATCCAGTTTTAATTTAGAATTTCTATGACCTAAATAGTCACTGTAAGATTAGTACATTAAAATTCTCCAGTGAAAAATAATAATATGCTATTTGAAAGTGCTTTGTTTAATACATAGTTTCATAAAAAAATATTGAAGGTTTAGGAATAGTTAATAGCAATTAATATTTGATAATATGTAATAATGTAATAGACTGTTTAATAAATACTTTTATACTTTGGTTTTATCTTCACTTCTATTTTATCAATCTATCATTATGCTTATTTTATGGACAAGAAAACCAATGCTCAGAAGAGTTAAATCCTTAATAAAGCCATACACTTAGTAAGCATCAATATAAGAACTTAATCCTAGATTTCCTATTTTCGTATACTCTGGTCCAATACTGCTTCTGTGAAATGTGCTTTGCTACAGTTGACCCAATATTCTAAGTCAAAAATCAGTCTATGTATATATTCAGTAGGAAAAACATGCTTGGTTTCAAATCTACTTGTGTCTTATTGTGGCTCTACCAGTTTTCACTGCAAGTAGTGTCCTTAGTGATATTGGCAGCAATATGTACATGTCTGTTTGGGTATAGTCTCCCTCTCTTTCTAACACACACACATGTGTACACACACACACACATGTTCTTTAGAGGACATCATGGGAGATGGTAACATTGAGCCATGGTTTCATAACATACAGATAGGCTTTTGGTATACAGAATTGTTATGATTTAGGAACGTGCTTTCACCATAGCAGGTTCTCAATTCATCTGACTAATGAAGAGATTAGATTGAATCTATATTGACAGCCATTTTGAAGACCAATCTATTAAAAATGAAAACCAAAGCAAACAGGTAGAAATTCCAAGTATCCATATGAGCAGATTTAATATAATGTCAGATACTTTGCACAATGGTGTTGAAATTCCTGAAACAAGCATGTGCATAAACTCTCGTACCTTAAACCTGACTTCTAGTATTACAGTAACTAAGAATGGAAAAATGTAAGAATAAAATAGCATAGTTCAATGTATCATAATTAGTAGACTTCATAGCTTATCAATATGAAAATAAACACATTGTTGTCATGTGAAACATTTTCATTTCAATGTGCATTTAAGATCTATTATATATTTTTCTCAATTAAAATTAAAATTAACTCTGGATAAGTTTGTACAAAGAATTCTAGCAAGTCGGCATGATTTTTTAATCTATCTAATTCTAGAAGTGCCTGGAGTGATTTGCAAAACCCAAAATTCTTTGCCTTTTCTTTGTACAGTCTGTCTCCTCTTCCCTTCATCCCTCTTAATTAATCTTTCCCTTTCTGTTTTTCACTCTTTAAGCTCAAGCTCAACAGCCTTTATTTCATTTCAGAACTGCCAGAATGTTTTCTTCCATGAAACCTCCCACATGCTATTTCTCTGCCTGGGACAATTTCCTCTATCTCTCTTTATCAAGCTAACTCTGCTAACTGTAACATTCTTCTAATCTTGGCTTAAATATAATTTTTCCCCAATTCCCAAATTACATTATGACTTGCCTATATACTATACTTCTCCCTTGGAACATTTATTAAATAATAGTTTATTTGAATTTTTTTAGTGTCTCTTATGAGAATGCAAGATCCTTGAGTTCAACATATGTGCCTGTCTCATTCTCCATAACATCCCTAAAACTTACACTAATATTGAGTATCCAATATTCACTAGTAAATATATGTTATATGAATGATTTTAAACAGTGTGGAAAAAGTTTCTGCAAGATATATATAGTTTGGGGAATATCAAAATATCCCGTTATCATTACCTTAATAAATACAAGGCAGGAAACTGGCAGAAACATTCTCTAAGAAGAAAAGCAAGCCTTTCTGTGAAAGACAATGTAGAGCTCTTTTTGTAAAGTGCTTAAAAAAAAAAAAAGCCATTATAATTATGTAATTTACTGAAGACAAGTAGTGAGCAAGGACAGCTGGGAGTGGAAATCTTTCTAAACTTTACGAACAATGAACACAGCTCTGATTTCCCTATCACTTCATTGTCAATGATAACATTAAATTCTTTTATACTCTGCTGGAGATATAAGTGTCTTCGGGGGAAAAGAAAATCACTACCATGCTAAACACTGGGATCTATGCTGCCTCCCTAGGGAAATTAGAAGATACCACTGATTTAAGGTTGAAGTTAAATGACACTTTTGGAGAAAGAAAGGTGTTTCTTTCCTTTATTTCTTTTTTTAAATACCAGCATAAGAGCCATGTCTATATAATTACAATAGAGTTTGGCTGTTTTTTTAAAAGTTTTTTTTTTCTTTTTTTCTTGAGAGAGAGAATCCAAACAAGGTCCCAATGCTGCAACCCACACCAGCCTTCAGCCAGCTCTGCATCATGGAAAAGCACATGCACGGCATGCTCAAGTTCTCTGAACTTGAACCAGGAAACTTCCTCAATAGGATTGCCTCAAAGAGTGTCACATTTTACTGCTGCACCACTGTGTAACCTCACTTTGACTGGAAGTTATTTTTCTTCTTTTATACCTTATTTCCATATCCTTTTCTTTTTCTACACTTCCCTTTAACCTTGACTGATCAGTCAACAATGGAACAAAGTTCTTTCTGTAAACACTCAGCCTATATTCATTCATAGCAACAATTTCTAAAGGTATATCAAAAAACATTCTGGGTGCAACAATCCACTCTGCCGTGAGGTTGGATGTAACTGCCTCTGGAATAATAGCTACTTTCCTTCATATGTCTAGGATTGAGGTACTTGAGAGAATATTTTATTTGAAGTGTTCTTATCTTTCAAGCATTGCATATTTAATAATGTCTGGTTATTTATAAAACTTCTGCTTTCAGAATCGCACGTGGAATTGTGAATGTAATTGATAGCAATACATGTTACATATCTTGCATTTGCATGACATCCTACTATATGCCTGTTTGTGGTCTGGTTCACATGTTTCCTTCCTCTCAGCCTCCTTCATCTGAACACACATGTACATACATACATCAGACACCATCTTTCTCTTTCCTCATACTCCATTAAGCACTTAAACTGGATTATTCCAGAAGACCTGAGGGAAATGTTTTGATCAGTTGCATGGCAGTTGACACATTTTTAAGAGTTAGAGAGAGAAGAGGGATGAGAGTATCTGTTTAATGAGCTTTACTTTGCCCTTTCTCTAATAACATCAATACCAGAGCCCTGTCCCTGAGAGATAGCATTTCATGGACATGTGGTCCTGAAGCTAATATAATGCTACACAATTTTCTGCCCTTCATGGCAGTCATGTCAATGAATGTTACCTCAATATCCTCTTATATCAAGGCATTGGGTGGAATTTTAAAAATGCCTATGGAATATAAATGAACAAAAAACAAAAATCATTGACCGATAGGCCATTGTCAATTGTGATTTCTGTTTAATACTTTAAAAATACCTGCAGGTGCACTTGAAAAGGACAGCAACGTTCTTTATTTATCAGAGGGTGCCTGTGCTTACCAGAGAGAGACAGAGAGACAGAAAGAGAAAGAGGGGAAAAGCAGGCCCCAAATGAGGCATAAACGTGCCACAATCCCTTCTCCACTTTTTAATCCTGTTGGGATTTGGGGCACACACATGCGCCCAGCATGTTTTTCAAGCTGGTGGGGCCAGGATTGCAGCTGTGGTTAGCCATGTGGGATCTGGCTCCCTTAACCACTACGCTGCAGTGCCAGCCCAGGAAAAAATATTCTGAAACCCAATTTGATATAATCTCTCTGTACACCATGAACATCTAGCTATATATTACAGGAGAGATTTTCTTGTGGAGAAATCTCTGGAAAGCAGACATACAGCATATGGCTTTGGGTTTTGCTGATACAATGCTTTGCTGCGAAGTCGATTTTAAATCCCTCAGATAAATTATTTTCTTTTGCAAAAAGTAACCATTTGAATAGAGGTCCAGTGCCAATGCTACTAATGGCCCAGTGATGACACTATTCACATAAAAGATAAAAATAGTTATGCACTTTCATTCGTTTATAGATTTTTGCGTATCCCAAGAGACATATTAAGTCTTTTTGTAGAAGCTGAAACTGAAGGTAGTTAAAGATTGTTGCAAATACCCAGGATTACCCTCACAAGACTGCGTCAGAGTTGAGATTAGAATTTAGAGCCTCTAGGTTTGGTTTCTATAGGAAATATTGATTAAGAAAAGTGTAGATTGAAGCAGTTTGCAGGAAGGAAAACTGTATGCCTGGATTGGAGTGGACTTGCTTAAGTAGATAGGATTATCATTCAATCCCTTGGACATTTCTTTTTTCTTTTCTAGTTTGCTATAGAGTGTGTGGGCTTGCACACAAGTGAGAAAGGGAGAGAGAGAGAGAGAGAGAAATAACTCCTCAGAAAGGATGGCTATACCACATTCCCTTTTCCATTCTTCTTTTGAGATTTTGGGCACACATGCACACATACCTGGCATGTTTTTCAAGCTGCCAGGCCCAGGACTCCAACCATACAGTTGATCATGTGGTATCTAGCAACCTTAGCCACACCACCTGCTAGCTCAACCCTTGAACATTTTAATGTTAGGTATCACTTACGTGGCCCAACCGATAATGGAATAGGATAGCATTTCTGAATGCCTATGTTGTCCCAAACTCTGTGCTAGTACAGCATACACATTATCTCTAACTCATCAGAACCCTGTAAGACATTATTGACTTTATTTAACAGGAAACTGAGGCTCAGTGAGATATACATACTTGCTTAAATTTTAGGAGTCATGAGTGCCTGAGGCAGGATACACACCCAGGTCTATCTGATTCCAAAGGTACCACCTCACCATGATTCCATTTGAATAATCATATGCACCAAATAAATATATCATGAACCAGAAGAGTGAGTACATGTGAAAGAGGGGTGATATTTGAAGGAGTTACTAGTTTACTGTAGTTACTGTCATGCATTACCACCAACTGTGTGACTTTAAATATCAGAAATTTGTTTTCTCACAGATTTTGAGTCCAGAAGTAAAAAAAAAAATAAAATAAAAATAAAATAATCAAGGTGACTGCAGAACC
>NW_006160229.1:519091-571560 GCF_000334495.1 Tupaia belangeri chinensis | reverse complement strand
CTTGTGGCACCACCATTCCAGTCTCTGCCTTTGTGTTCTCACTGCCTCTTCTCTTCTTTCTGGCAGTTCTCCTTTAGCCTCATTTTTTAAAAGAGATATGTTTTGCTATAGGGCGAATGCACTCACCAGAAACAGTCACAGGGAGAGACAGAGAGATAGGAAGCCAGAAATCATCCCCAGGGGGCAGGGTTGGCCACTCCACATCCCTTCTCCTCCATTCTCTTCTTGGGATCTTGGGCATGCATGCACACATGCCTGGCATGAGTTTAAGCCACTGGGTTCAGGATTCAAACCATGGTCAACTATGTGGGAGTCCAGCCAGGTAACTATTATGCCATCTGTTGCTCCCTTCACTTCCTTATTAAAAGGCACTTGATATTGGAGTTAGGGCTTACCTACACAACCCAGGATGATATCAAGATCCTTAACTTAATTACATCTGCAAATACTCATTTTTCAAATAAAGTAACAGATGCTGGGGGTTATGCTGTAGGTATGTGTTATGGGGGGGTGCGTCATTCAGCCTATTATAGTAGGTAATGGGTTTCTGTGGTCAGTCTGGCTTAGTTGGATTGGGTCTTTTCTCCTTTTCTCACAGTTATGGACTCCTGGAAGGGCATGCAATTGTTTGAATGGTCTCAAAGGTCTGAGGAGGTGGATAGGTCTGAGAAGTCGAACAGACAAGAAGTACATTGAGGAAATGTACCAGGCTAATTCCTATGAGCTTGAGCCAGCCAACACAAAAGACTTGACAAACAATAAAAATCAAATTATTCTATAGGATAAAGTGGATTGAGAGTAAATATTCACAGTGTAGATCCTGTCTTCAAGGAACTTACATTCTGAGCAACATGACAGTTTATTGAATAGACCACTCATAGTCCATCTGATTTACTTTTTTTTTCATTGCAATACAAATCCATAGCAAAAATTAAATTGAGGTAATAAGGCTTCATATAAAGAGGGAAGAACATAAAGTTTGAAGAACAGAATAAACCAGCCTGCTCACAGACAAAATAGGCACCCTTCTTCTCTGACCAGCAATGATCAAAGTCAAAGCACTGTTATTTTCACTTGGTGCCATTAAGACCAGTCCCAGCTTTCTCTTTTATTTTTTCTGTGTCAGTCCTCAGGTATGCCAAGTCTTTGCTATCTCTATATTTACCTTGTAAATTTTAGTTGTTTTTCTAAATTTTAATGTCAGATTTACATATAACCATTGAATCTTTGTGGGGTACAGTATGGTTTTTCAAAGTATGTGTACAGGATGTGAAGATCCAGTCAAGGATATATTCATATCTTGCAGCTTCATCAAAGAATATTACATCATGTTGTTCACATTAGATATTAGTTTAACTAGTTCTTTTTTTCTTTCAATTTTAGAAGTATATATTGGATTGGCAGAGCCCATTTTTACTATGTTGTGGTACACTGTTCTATAACCAATTCATCTTGTTACATCTTGTTTTTAACCCTATATCCCCACTGAAATCCTCCTACTTTGCCCTCTGGAAATCAGTTTCTGTATCCAGTAAAATTCCAATTATCTTCAACAATCTTTGTTGATGTTTCCTTCACCTTCTTATTCTAAATGCAGTCTGGCTCTACTCTAATGTTCTGGGTCCCACTGAAGTCATTTTAAATGTCTTCTTTTTCTCAGTCACACCCTAACCACTCTAATCCTAGACTTACGATAGGTGTTCATGTTCCTATCTTCTAATGGCATATTATTTTCTTTTCTTCCTCCACCCACCCTGGAATCTTATTTCATTAGATTATATCTCCTGTTACCCTTTAAGTGTTCAATTTGTATATAAATTTGATTGGGCTATTAGGTGACCAAATATTGGTCAAACAATATTGAGTGTTTCTGTAAGAGTGTTCTAGCAGATTGAATAAAACAGCTTGCCTTCCCTAATGTGAGTGGGCCTCCTTCAATCAGTTGAGAGCCTAAATAGAATGAAAAGACTATCCCTTTCCTGAATAAGAGGGATTTATTCTTGCCTGACTGGCCTTAAGCTGAGACATTTGTTTATTTCCCCTCCCTTCAGACTTGTACCAAAACATTGGCTGTTCCTGGGGTTTAAGTCTGCTGATCTTTGAATGACAACTACAGTATTGACTTTCCCGGTACTCAGACTTTCAGACTCAGACTGGAACTATACCAACATCTCTTAGCTCTCAAGCTTGCTGAGTGCACAGCTTTGGTTTTGTCAGCACTTCATAAGTACATGAGCCAATTTCTTATATTCTCTTTCTTTCTCTTTCTGTGTGTGCACACATATGCACATACATGCACACACTATTGGACTTAACTTACATATCTCTTCTTATTACATTCATCCGCTGACTTCCAGTTTACTTCTTCTCAGTAATTAAATATGTTTTACTTCATGGCAAACTTTCATTCTTGTCAATACCATTTGTGTTTCATTTCATTTTTTAAAAAACTAATTCTTTTATTGATCTTTCTTCCTTCCTTCCTTCCTTCCTTCCTTCCTTCCTTCCTTCCTTCCTTCCTTCCTTCCTTCTAATTTGACCTGAGAAGGACAGAATGGGGGAGGGGGGAATGAGAAACCAAGCTGCCAGATCCAGGATTCAAACCACAGTCGGCCATGTGGGAGTCCAGCACTCTTAACCACCACGCCACCTGCTGGCCCCTGTGTTTCATTTCTTGGTGATATTGATATCCATGTACATGATTTTTCCAACGACCTAGCCTGTCAGTTCCATGACCTGTTCTTTGGTATTATTTTCCTTATTGATTTTGCTACTTATTCCCATGGCCATTATCAACGCCACCCCAGCCATAACCTCAGCATTAAGTATCCCACTTGACTACCAACTCACTCCCTTTGGTTTGTTAACAGAGTAGAGAGATATCTAAAATATTAACCCTTCTCCACCGTTCTCCTCTCAGGATCTTGGGCACGCATGCACATGTGCCCAGTGTGAGTTTTAAGCCACTGGATCTGGGACGTGAACCGCCGTCAACTACGTGGGAGTCCAGCGACATAGCCATTACGCTAACTGCTGGTTCCCTCTATTTTCATTTTTCTATCATCTTTAGTTCTCAATCTTCTACCCCATAACCCAGCTACATCTTCACTTCCCTCCATATTGGGCTTAGAACCCATGGTCATTAAAATCACTCCCTCACATTATCTTTGATTCCTTTGACTCTCTCTTGTTAATCATACTCACTTGACAAAATCTTAAACCTGGTGAAATCAGGCATTGTTGGAGAATATCGTTTACTCTTTTTAAGTGATCCCTAAATTCATGTTACCAGCCTCAAGTTGAGTCCCTTTATGCTACCTGGGAATTAGGCTATATTTGCTTATTCAATTAATACTCTCAATTACTGTTCTATGCCTTTCACCTTTTCAGAACTTAAACTTCCACTCACTCTACCTTTATTCTTATTTCATGATAAAACAAAAACAAACAGAAAAGATTTTCACCATGCTACCATTACCATATCTTTTGAGCAACCAGCTTTTATGCCCACATACTTTCCTGTTACTGTGAATGAAGGTGTATACTCTTAGTTGAAGTCATTGCATTTAATTTCATCCCTGTTCACCAACTCCAGGATATTACTCTTGGAACATTTTTCCTTTCTTCCCTGTATTATTATTTTCTTTCTTTCTAACACATCTTTCTCATAAACATAGCCTGCTATTTTTCCCATTCTAATAAAATAAAACAGCTCCCTTGATTTTACTTACAAATGCCTTGAAAGAGTAGTTTCTGATTGTTGTCTTTGACTCTTCTCCTACTTATTCTTAAAGCTTTTACATTTTATCACTTCACTCAATTGATTTTGTAAAGGTTATACTTACTGTCTTACTTGTACTCTCCCAGTATTTATATGTTGAAGTACTAACCCCCTAGTACCTCACAATGTTACTGTATTTGGACATAGGGCCTTTAAGGGAGTGATTAAGTTAAAATCATACCATTAAAGTGATCCCTTATCCAATCTGTCTTGTGTCCTTATAGGAAGAGGGCATTTGAACACAGACATGAGGGTTGCATGCACATAGAGGTAAAGCCATGTGAAGACATAGCAAAAAGATGGAGAGTCCACAAGCCAAGGAGAGAAACCTCAAAAGGAATCAACCCAGCAAGCCCCATGATACTGAAGAGCTGAGAACAAAGAAACTTCTGTTGTTCAAGGCCCCATTTTGTTAGTGCTTTTCTAGCATATTTATGGCTGCTGATAACCTCCATGTTGCTAACTGTAAGGCCTATTATAATACAGTTACCAACATATTATACTATTTAGGTACCAATGACTTCTCTGTTGCTAAATATAAGACCTGTTCTCAGTTTTCATTAGCAGTATTTAATATGATAAATCACCTCCTCATTCTTGATATAATATTTTTGCTTTATTTTGATGATACTAGAGGTTTTTGATTTTCCTATACTCCAGTGGCTTATCCCTCTGTTTCTTTCAATAAACTCCATCTCTACTTACCCAGTTCCAAACTTTGGACTACTCCAGGGATCAGTCCCATTACCATCACCACATTCTGAGACACTATTTCACAGTGCAATATTTTCTTTAACTGCCTGCTTCCACACTTGCCTGTCTACAGTTTGTTCTTCAAATGACAGTCATAGTGATAATGCTAAAGACTGGTTTTCATTCCCTACTCAAAACTTCCCAGTAATTCCTCTCTTTAACAGGATAAAAGCTTTACCACAAGGTTTTCATGATCTTCTTCCTGCCTACCTCTTTAACTTCTATGACTTTCCTCTTTACTCACTCCACTCAGCCATATTGGCTTCTGCTTTTCCTTGAGTATACTGGGCATGCTTCCACCAGTAGACATTTATATATGCTTCATTTCCTTGAAATGAACTTTTCCCAGATATCTACAGGTCTCTTTCCTTAACCTCTTTCAGAACTCTGCTTAAATGTCACCTTCTCAGCTAGGTATTTGGTGACCATTCTCTTTCAAATATGAATGTCCCTCATGTCTTGCTTTCTCTGACTTTCCCTATAACACTTAGCACCACTTGACATAAATTGTGTTCTACTTACCATACCAACTTACCATGCACAAATGAATAGAAACTCCACGAAGGCATGGATTTTTGTCTGCTTTACTCACTTTGCTTCTAAGACAGCATCTGACTTGTATTCGAGACTAATGAATATTTGTTGAATAAGTTAATTTCAAATTATTGGGTTGTTGGGAAGTCATGACCCAGTTTTTGTATAGAAAAACAGAAAAATACATCATGACTTTCCCAATGACCTAATAAATTAACAGCTCAAGCTCCATCATTTTTCTTTTAATTGCACCACACAAAAGATTATACTGATGAGAAATAAAACTTTTGAGAGTTTTTAGGATTCAAAGGAAGCTAATGTTGGGAACTCTGGGTATAAGTGAAGTCTTATAATTGCTTATTTCTACCTGTTAATGTATTTGTGATATTTTTCCTGACTGTATCTGCAAGTTTTCACATGAAAATATCCACTTGTCTTAACTATTTCAATATGGGTGCAAATTGTATAGTTTCTTGAGTTTTCATTACCAGAAAAGAATACTGAACACGATTTATGTGAAAATTGTGCTTTCCAATGATGAAGAAATAAAAGGCAGGGTTGGGATTTGAACTATAGTAGGTTATGTGGGATCTGGCTCCCTTAATCACTAGGCTACAGGACCAGCCCCTGCACATCTTTTTATACGTTTATTTTCCATTATTATTATTTCTGAGGATAACTTTCTCTTCATGTTATTTGCATAATATTGTCATGTTTTCTACTGTTATTATTATTTTTTTAAATCTTGACTTTAGTCTCCCTACCTGTAGAATGAATAGGCTGTATGAGTAGATCTTTAAAGATCTTTCTGGGTTGTACTTCATATTTGTAAGTGTCTGGATGGCAGAGTTATTTTAGTGAAGGGAGCCTGGACCCTTAAAAGTTTTATAAATCAGTTAAATTATAGTTTATGAAATAGATAATCAGCACTTATGAATCTGTTTTTCTTGTTAGGCAATGTTATAATAGTCTACATATTTATCCCCAAGTTGTTGAGGGTTCATTACATAGAAGAAAATGCCTTATGAATAACATCCTCAATTAACACAGTCACCCATTTGAGGCCATCACTGTCTCAATTTGTCTTTACAAAAGAATGATATTAAATACTACAATTAAACCAGACAAAGGTAAATTTTCCTTCTAGAATATCTTGGGTAATCTATTTGCTGCCAGATTTTTCCTTATAATTAGGAAGGGCATTAGCAGCAGTAACTTATGTGAGTGAGATGCATGACATAAGATCTACTCACTGAGGTTTATGCCTAAAGTCAGACATGGGTTCTTGTGTATGTATATATCAGCTGTGCTTGCTATTGCAAATATTTAGACAAATTAAGTTCATTAGCAAATCAATTAAATGAGGGGGAAAGGCATAGAAGGCAATCATGGATACCAGAAACAATGGGAGGAGGGTTGGACAGGACAGAGGGTTAGGGATAGGGAATCAAGGATGGCACACACACACACACAAAAAAAAAAACGCAAAATATACAAGACATAAGAAATGAAAAATTGTTTGTTAATAACACGCATGTTGATGTGCTTGATTGAGCCAACAGACAGTGTATTTTGGATGAAAAATTCATTTTGTATACTGTAATGATGTATAGCATATTAATGTTAAAAAAAGAAAAATAAATAAAAAAAAAAAAAAAGACTAGAAATAATCCTCTTGCTTGGAGTTTAGGTCATAATACATCTTTGGATCCATAATAGAAGCTATGTGTGTTTATTGTTTCTTTCCCTGCAGAGTCTCTATGGGATACACCTTAGCTGTATCAAACCTTCCTGGAATTTTAAGCAAGGCCTCAATCAACTACAGTCATTAACTAAGCTTACTTACAGAGTTGTAAGAGACACATGGATTTAAATACATAGGAATTCCTGGAGAACATGTGATCCCTGACGTCCCAGAGAAATTAGAACATGCTACCTGCTAAAAGACATGTTTCTAGACCTCATACTGGTGTCATGGTACTAATCTTTGTGAGTGTCAATTTTCTCAACTGACAAAGGGAGATAATAATGCTCTGAAGTTGGCCTTACTATTTTGGCATAGTTTTTTCATATTTGCATAACCTGAACTTATCTTTTTTTTTTCCATTTATGATGTCTTTGTTTCATTTTCTGCAAAGCCATGTCTAATCTGATAATTAGTATTTATCTAAACTGTCTTTTCAATCTTTTATCATTTTACTTTTTACATGTCTCTTTTTAATCTTCTTGGAATTTATTTTGGTATTTAATGTGAGGGAGGGAACCTAAACATTCTTTTCTCAAACACTTACCTAGTTGTTTCAACACCATTTATTTAATAATCCATCATTTTAGTACCTTTTTGTTTTGGTACTTTCATCATGTATTCCTGTGTGTAAACACAAGAACAGCCTTGGTTTTTTATTTTATTTTTTTTTTAATCCTCTATTCTGTTCCATGTTTATCTACTGAATTTTTTCCCAGGATTACATTGTTTGGTTGCTGTGGCTTTATAACGCATACTAATATGTCAGTATGAGTCCATTTTTTTCACTTACCTAATCTTGCCCAGCTATTGTTTTATATAAACTCTGGAGTCATTTTGTTAGGTTCCAAAAAACACATTAACAAAGCTTAGAGGTGAGCTTGTACTCCTCCATTTAGTCTCACTCTGTACCTATAAACAAGTCTACCTATGTGTGCAGTGTTTTTTTGATCTTGTGTAAAAGAGGTAGATGATTATCCTCTGGAGATATTGGTGCTAATAGTAAGTGAGTGATGATATGATTTCATGTTCAAATCAGGTCAGTTTTTTAAGTAAATTTATTTGTTTGCTTCATGACAGAGAGACAAGGAGAGAGAGATAGAGAGAGACAGAGAGAGAGACCAACTTTCAATAGGATCTTCATCAACAAAGTCTTCATGCCATTATCTATCCCCAGTCTCAACTGACCCAGGTCACAGGCGCCCTATAGCAAAAACTTCTTAAGAAAAAAAAAGAGTGAAAGGTCATAGGCTCAATGTGTAGGGTAGTAGCTGCATGCCGGCACTCTGGCTACCTTGCATGTCTCTATGACGATCATATAGGCAAGACTCAAATATTGGTGGTCTAAGTTGTGGTGAAACACCTTGTGATTTTCTCAAGAACAAGGTAGTCTTGTGAGGAGCTGTCAAAGGCATTTCTTATTTGCCTCCCAATCTTGCAGGAGGGTGCTAAGAGGCAGTTTCTCATCTTTCTCATCTACCTCCCAGGTTCCAGTGAGGCACAGGGCATTCTACCTCTCTACTCCCTTTTCAGAATACAGCTGAAGACTATAAAACTGCTTAACTGATCTAGAGTACACTCTTTAGCAACTTACTGGACATACTGTCTTCCATCCGGCCTTTTGGATTTGGTGCTCTCATGTAAGTCAAGTGATGCATGAATCTCACACCATGCTGATCTTGCTTTTGCTGTCTACATTGTAAACTCTCTGAATCTAGCTGGGCCCATTGTTTCCTTACCTGAATAAGCTGTCAGCCAACTTGAAATGTTGAACCAAATGAGATTCAGTAATACTAAGAGTAAATTACGACTAAACAAACAAACCAATGTTGTTCTCAACATTATTCCTATGATCCAAAAGGAGACTAGTGGTGTTCTGTCTATAAAAGTTTTATACAATCAAAGATACCTCTGAAATACTTTCTTGGTGATGTCTTTGGGTAAGCTCTTGGGCTTTCCCTTATTGTGGTGAGGGCTCATGGGGAAAGGCAGTTAATTAGAGAGTCTGTTTAGACTTCAGCCGTAATCATATGCTGACTCTACAACATTTTGGAAAGTACAGAAAAATAAAGATAATTCTTGTAAAAATTATTTTTGTGTGCCCTTTCAGTATTTCATGATGTGTAATTCTTACATAGTTACAATGATGTATTATATAAAATTTTGTATCTTATGAAACTTGTCATTATTGTAAATGCATTATAAACATTTTAATGACTATACACTTTTCTATCAAGTGGATTTATCACAGTTTACTTAAATACTCTCCTATTGAGTGAATTGAAGTTCTTTCTTTTCTTTTCTTTGCCTGTTTTTTTAATAATAGCCAATTATTCTGTTATAAATATATTCAGGCCTTAGGATAGATTCCCAGCAGAGAAAGCCATTTTTTCAGGCTCTTGATGCATACTGTCAAATTGCTTTTTAAAGGGTTTGCAGATTTACATTCCCATCAGCATCTGTAGTATCCACTTTCTACCTCTGAAAGTGCAAACCAAGTTCCAGAATCTTAAAATAATTTACATTAACTTGGAGTTAATGTAATGAAGTTGGATGAGGATCATTATGTCTATAAGGACCAAAAATCGATAGAAACACTAAAGTTAACAACTGACAGAGCAAGGAGATATATGTATGTGTACTGATACATGTATCTATCCTTTGAGTCATCATGTCAATATGTCCATCAGTGTCTATATTAAGGTAAATACGAGTTCTTACTGATGTCTTCCACATGGATCAGTCCAGTCTTCCCCCTCTTGCTTGTCATAATCTCTCATTCCATGAGTGAGAAGTTTGGCTCCCACCGCTCACTTAATTGTTCTTTTCTACTGCACATGGTCAGTGGTTTGGGAATTGTTAACCCATATCCCCATGGGAAACAACTTTACCAACTGTAGTACATCTTCTATGTACAGTTCCTTTTGATTTAGCATTACAATGTCTACTCATTTCCAGATTTACTTCAGTCAGCACATCTAGCTCTATCAAGATATTTTATATATTTATAATAAAGTTAGATAATTGTGTCGTAGTCTGCATTCCATCCTGGAATCCCTCAACTTGATTAATTAATTATTTTTTGAAATTTGTGCACATTGATGTATGTTATTTGTGTTATAAAATTATATGGTGTTTTTTTGTTTTGTCTGTTATAGTGTGTGTGAACTCATTGGAGATAGACAGACAGAGAGAGAGAGGGAGGGAGAAAGTGATATATCATCCCCAAGGAGAGATGGTCATGTCCCAATTCCTTCTCCTCCATCCCCCTCTTGAGATTTTGGGCACACATGTGCCCAGAGTTTTTTTTTTTTTTTCAATCCACCAGATCTGGGACTCAAACAACACAAATAGCCATGTGGGGTCCAGCCTTCTTAATCTCCAGGCGATCTGCTGGCCCCAATGTGGATTTTGACAAATGCATGGTGTCATTTATCCATGAATACAGTACCATACAGAATAGTTTCACTATCCCATAATAATTCCTTGTCTATAAGCCATTAGCCCTCCCCACCTCCCCCTGAACTTGCAACTACTGATGTTTTTACTGTCTTTATAGGTTTTCTTTTCCCTGAATGTCATATAATTTTCAAGATTCCTCCATGTCTTTTCACGGCTCAGTAGCTCATTTATTTTATTACAAAGTAGTATTTCATTGTACAAATGTACCACAGTTTGTTTATTCATTCACTAGCTGCATTTTAAACTTTTATTTGTCCTTTCTCATTTATTAATGAGGATTATTGATTTGGCTTGTTTATGACATGCTCCCAGTGTTAGAAGACTTTATCTTATCTATTCTTCAGATTTCATTTCCCCTACAGTTTTCTAAAGTTATTAATTTCCTACAGGTGCTTTTATGATGCCCCTATTCCCAAGGACAGAGATGCTCAGATAAGATTTGGCAATACATAGAAAAAACTTTTACCTGTCTGCTCTCCTTGTGGGGAAGTGAAAGATTAATGCAGCAGTAAAAGAGAATAACTGAATTGTTGTTATGTATTGCTTAATAAAAGCAGATTTGTGCAGCAATTACAGTTAATGTTAAATAATATTTACAACATAACCATTTTGCTGTAGGCTGAATGAGAAGATACATGTGAATATGCAGAAAACTGTTAAGTGCTACAGTGTATGTGAAGAATCATAATTATCATCATTAAGCTGTTTCCAATTCAAGTTGCTTTCAAAGGAATTCCCACCACCCCCTGCCCCAAATTAAGACAAGACAGACTATAGATTTTGAATCTCATTTATTGGGATTTTATCATTTCTCTTCATTCAAGCAGTGCCCGACATAGGTTCTTAGTATGTTTACATTTGTCACATGTTCCCATTAATTTGTACACTACACTTAAATGGGGCTTAGGACCCAGGCCAGTTCCCACATACACATTACAGCCTAATGCACCCACACTCTAATGCCAGCAGTATTATTTAAAGGACATCTAACATTTTTTTATATGGTATTATTCAGGTGCTCTGACCTTCCTCCCAGGCCTCCCTTTCCCTAATGTGTCTCTTATATTCCAGTCATGTCACAGTTTATGAATCCAAATTTCCCTCCATGAAACTATCACCCTGATTGCCATCCTTGGAGATCATCATGAACAATTCTATGGTCTCTTCCTTTTAATAGCCCTTAGAAATAGCTCACATGTTATCTGTTCTATCCTCCACAGCATTATTTCACTCCTACCTTATAGTATTCTCTAAGCTAAATATTCTCAGTTCCAGTCCAACTTTTCCTCATAAAGATATGACATTCCTTTTATTTACAGCATTCTTTTGCTATGACTCTGTCTCCTCTGGTGGTGGCTGCCAGTTCAGAAAATCCTCCACCTTACTCTAGGAGAGCTAGTTTATTGGATTCAAGTGCAAAACCTTTCTTGGGTTTTTGATCATCTGTTTGTGTTTATTCTCCTCTGGAACTGGAAAACACAGCAGTTGTTCAATAGTCTAGGGTGTCTGTGCAAAGTGAATATTGGAAGAGACAAAAACAAAAGCTACCATGTATCATGTGCTTACCGTGCGCTAGTCATTTTATATGATTTTTTTCATTTTGTCATCATAATGATCTTTTGAGCTATTATTGCTATCATTCCCTGTGTGTCATATAAAACTCTCAGTAAATGCCTGTTGAATAAAGGAGTGAATTGATGTTCAAGGGATTAAAGAACTTTCTTAAGGTTCCACAGATCTTAAATGAGACCTCAAGTTTATACTCTTTAAATGTTATACTGCATAATCTGTTTTAAGGGAAATCTTGAAAAATAATGGTGTCCCAAGCATTTAGCTACTTAGCACCATAATATTTTATTATATAACACATATATATAATGTATTCACACACACATACATATATATAATGTATTCACGCATACCCACACACACAATTTATAAATATTCATTGATAATCTACTATGTGTCATGTACCAGGCACATTCCAGGCACTGGGCATACTCTGGTGAACAAGATAAAGTCCTTCCTTTATTTGCTGCTCTTTTTTTTTTAAAAAAAAGATATTCTGCTTTTAAAACTCCATCCCCCTCAGGTTCTGAGACATCCTTGGCAAATCCCTATATGCTCTGTATCATTTTTTCTTCTCAAAATTCTATGCATGATGGGCATTCAAATGTTTCCTAAATGACACGGTGATGTCGAAAAATGCTAGAGTGGAAGTCTCTGATCTTGCCTTTAATATCCCTGTGACCTTACACCAGTCATTCATCTGCATGAGTCTCAATTTCCTCATCTCAAAATAGAAGCAATAATTACTAAATTACCAACTCATTGAATCTTGCTGTAAAGGCCAAAGAGCTGATGAGGTACAACTGCTTTGTAAAGTTTAAGAGTCTTCACATTTTTATTCTTGTTATTGCCATAGTTGACTGACTGGATAAGCACTACAAAATTAATTTTCAACTTTGAAGGAGAGGCAGTAATAATGATAAATAAGGCTAAGAAATCAAAGTTAACATTTAGTTTTGAGCCTGATATCATTCTAGATGTTGTCCTTTGAACTCTCTTTAATTGTTGATCATATTTTGAATATGTTATCTTGATAGTAACTGGCACTAAAAGTTTAAAATGCTAGAATGTGCCTGTAGAAAATTATAGCATTTGAAATATTTAAAAGTTGTCGAGATTAGAGAGTCTCGGATTCAGGGTTTTGTCTATTGTTCTTGTGCTCCCTGAAAATGCAAATTACTTAGGAATACTAAATAAGGAAGAAATTACTTTAAGAATGTAACTTAAGCGCCTAAGAATTTTAGCTAGTGTTTAGTGTACACACGAAAAGAAGGAAATAGTTTACCTAAGTCATCATGGGCTTTATTCTTGGAGTTTTAAGTCACTTATACTTATTGTATGTGCTGACAATTCATGACATTTCCCTTGAAAATATAGTGATACTTGAGTGGAAGTGTAAGTAATTTAGTCTTTCCAATCCCAGGAGCAGCAAAAATAGCAGAAAGTACAGCATTAAGAATATTTCTCTTTATTTTAAAAAATAAAGTTGCAGTTTGGTAATGTCTCTTAATGTTGTTGTTAATATATACCAAATTTGCACAGTCTTTGAAACTGTTCTTGCTTGAATAGCACTAGATAGTGGCCCAGTTCCATCTTTTACAGTTTCTTATTTGCTCCTTTTGTCTATCTTCTTTTTTTTTTTTTTTGGAGAGGTTTTTGCAATAGGGCGCATGCGCTCGCCAGACAGACAGAGACATAGAGACAGAAAGCGAGAAATCACCCCCCAGGGGGAATGGTCACGCCACAATCCCTTCTCCTCCATTCTCCTCTCGGGATCTTGGGCATGCACGCACACGTGCCCGGCGTGAGTTCTAAGCCACCTGGTCCGGGACGTGAACCACGGTCGACTACGTGGGAGTCCAGCGACATAGCCATTACGCTAACTGCTGGTTCCCCCTTCTGTCTATCTTCTAAAGTGGCTAAGGCAGTGGATTGTTTTTCTCTGTTACAAGAACATTTTTTTAAAGGGACATAGGGATGCAGGTTACTGTGACTGAATGTGCCATAAGAGCCAAAGGGTTTCAGTGGGAGACAATATGTGAACACATGAATACTGATGTTTAGAGAAGTATTCAAATATGAGGGTTTTTCAAAAGATTAGTGGGAAAATGCATGCTATGAAAAATTTTTATGGATTTCCATTATTCTTGCACCAAAATTAATTTCTACTTTAATGTCATTTGTTTTCACAAACTTTGAAGTCCTCTCATAATCCTAGTAATATTGCTTGCATCCCTAGATACAGTTGTACCTGAAATCTGCATCACACTTTTTAAAAACATTTAATTTCCACAGAGGGTTTGTGGTCACCAGAGAGAAACAGAGCGAGGGAGAAAGCATCCCCCAACAGGATATAGTTATGCCACAATCCCTTCTCGTCCGTTTCTCCATCCTGATGGGATTTGGGGCATATGTGATCAGTGTTTCTTAAGCCACAGGAGCTAGGATTTGAACTACGCTTTTGGCCATAAGGGATCTAATGGCTTCCTTAAGCATTATACCACAAAGCAGATCCCTACTCTTCCATTTTAAGATGACATATTTCTCTATGTGACAGTTTAAATTGGCTTTCTATTGTTTTCAATGAATGAATCACGAACAACCCCCAGTTGTATAGAGGAGGAAACTGATCAGAGATTAAGTGTGTCTCTCTAGGTCAGGTACTTTGAGCAAGGCTTCTTGACCCAGAGAGTATGTTACGTGAGTATTCTGAAGTTCTGACTCTACCATTAAATAACTGGAGAACTTTGAACAAATTGATGAGCAACGGTAAGGCTCAGATTTTTGTCATTTGTAAAACAAAATAGCTGGATCAATGATCTCTGTGTCTTCATCAGCTCTAGTTTTCTCTTATTTTTCAATTTAAGTATTTATTTTTAATTAAATGGGTAAAGCATGACCCATTCTTATAAAAATTCTGAACATTACATATTATTAAGGTACCCCTGACAGCTTAGCTAATGCCTCTTCCCTCCCCTGTAGTTTAGTATCTGTCTTTTAGGAATTTTTCTGTGCATGTGAATGAATATGAATATTTCTACTGACATATTTAGTTTGCTTTGTGTCTTTATTTGTATTCTTGATAAAAATTATAACATAATGTATATATTATTGTGCAGTTTACTTTCGTCATTTAATTATAAGTCTTGCAGATTTTCCAAGTAAGTGCACCCAATTTGTTCGTTTAAACTGACCCACAATATTGGTCTACTAAATTTTGTTTACTCATAAGCTCTTGATGGATATTGGGATAGTTGTCAGTTTTTCATTAGGACAAGCAAGGTTGCAAAGGAGAGTTCTATCCACCATAATTGCTTTGTGTGGTGCCATAAGAGCCAAAGGGTTTCAGTGGGAGACAATATGTGAACACATGAATACTGATGTTTAGAGAAGTATTCAAATATGAGGGTTTTTCAAAAGATTAGTGGGAAAATGCATGCTATGAAAAATTTTTATGGATTTCCATTATTCTTGCACCAAAATTAATTTCTACTTTAATGTCATTTGTTTTCACAAACTTTGAAGTCCTCTCATAATCCTAGTAATATTGCTTGCATCCCTAGATACAGTTGTACCTGAAATCTGCATCACACTTTTTAAAAACATTTAATTTCCACAGAGGGTTTGTGGTCACCAGAGAGAAACAGAGCGAGGGAGAAAGCATCCCCCAACAGGATATAGTTATGCCACAATCCCTTCTCGTCCGTTTCTCCATCCTGATGGGATTTTGGGCATATGTGATCAGTGTTTCTTAAGCCACAGGAGCTAGGATTTGAACTACGCTTTTGGCCATAAGGGATCTAATGGCTTCCTTAAGCATTATACCACAAAGCAGATCCCTACTCTTCCATTTTAAGATGACATATTTCTCTATGTGACAGTTTAAATTGGCTTTCTATTGTTTTCAATGAATGAATCACGAACAACCCCCAGTTGTATAGAGGAGGAAACTGATCAGAGATTAAGTGTGTCTCTCTAGGTCAGGTACTTTGAGCAAGGCTTCTTGACCCAGAGAGTATGTTACGTGAGTATTCTGAAGTTCTGACTCTACCATTAAATAACTGGAGAACTTTGAACAAATTGATGAGCAACGGTAAGGCTCAGATTTTTGTCATTTGTAAAACAAAATAGCTGGATCAATGATCTCTGTGTCTTCATCAGCTCTAGTTTTCTCTTATTTTTCAATTTAAGTATTTATTTTTAATTAAATGGGTAAAGCATGACCCATTCTTATAAAAATTCTGAACATTACATATTATTAAGGTACCCCTGACAGCTTAGCTAATGCCTCTTCCCTCCCCTGTAGTTTAGTATCTGTCTTTTAGGAATTTTTCTGTGCATGTGAATGAATATGAATATTTCTACTGAAATATTTAGTTTGCTTTGTGTCTTTATTTGTATTCTTGATAAAAATTATAACATAATGTATATATTATTGTGCAGTTTACTTTGTTCATTTAATTATAAGTCTTGCAGATTTTCCAAGTAAGTGCACCCAATTTGTTCGTTTAAACTGACCCACAATATTGGTCTACTAAATTTTGTTTACTCATAAGCTCTTGATGGATATTGGGATAGTTGTCAGTTTTTCATTAGGACAAGCAAGGTTGCAAAGGAGAGTTCTATCCACCATAATTGCTTTGTGTGAGAATTCTAAGACAGATACCAAGGAATTATCAATTTATACATAGCTACATTCAATGCATGAATGTTCCTATTTATCCTTATCTTTGCCAGCTCTTAATATCATAAAATTTTAAAAGCATTAACAATGAGATCATTGTTCCAAATGTGCATTTCTTTGATTCTTGGAGAGGCTGAACAGTTTTGCTTACACTTGCAATGTTTTTTTTTTCCCCTGTGGATTGCCACATCCTGTGGTCTTAAGTATTTGACTGTGTGGTTAATCTGGCTAACCATAGTCAAAGTGTTGCTTTATAGAGTGCTAATAGTTGTGGGATAATTATAATTTCCTTCTTCCAGACAATTTTTTTGGTTGAATATTACTGTATTGAACTTGCTTGACCAGTAATGTGTGCTTAGAGAACTGATATGGAGTTACAGAATCTATGCCTGGAAAAAAATGAATTTCAGTTATTTAGTCCTACCCAACCAAATAATATGTGAACTCTGTCTTCAAAATCCTAGGCAAACGAGCATCCAAATGCTTGAACTCTCTGCCTCCCAAGGCGGCCCACTCCATCTGTGGATAGTTCTGTTGATTATAACCATCTTTCCTGTATTAAACTAGATCTCATTTCCCTGTAGTTTCTACCCACTGTTTCAAGTCTCGGAGAACAAATCTGACTCCTTTTCCACATGACAGTCTTTCTGATATGAAGTGACAGTTTCTGCAATACTCCAACTCAGCTTTTCCCTACGTTAAGTGTGCTGGTTCCCATAAATGATCCTTATTTGATGTGGTTTAAAGTTTGTTTTTTTCCCCCATTCTGGGGTTCTTTCTACTTAATAATTGCTAGTGTATATATGCCCTTTAAAGAAGTACATCTCTGAGTTCAGTGCTTTAGAATGGACTGAATGATAATGCTACTTTTATTAATGAATCATAATAAGAGAAGCCAGTTTTTAACTAACACCAGGTACTGCCAAGCACTTTGTACTAATTCATTTCATTCTTACAATAATACTAAGAGTCGGCATTTTGTCCTCATTTGGCCAATGAGGAACCTGAAGCACATGGAAATTAAGTAATATCTATGATTACTCTGAGTAGAACTGGGATTTCTCTTATAGATATTATATTCCAATGTATGTGTGCCTGTGATCATATTCACTTTTAACTGTTAATTAATTCATATATAGTTTCCTGTCAACTCAAATCCCCAAGTCTTATCTGAGTACTTGTAAACCCCTGCTTCCCATCTTGCACAGCTGAATTCTGAAGCCAAGTCCAGCACCTGTGAAACTACAAATAACCTCTCTTAATATACTATAATTGGTAACCCACGGGGTTATTCAAGATATCATGGTCATCCCATTTCTCTTCCCTGGTACAGTCAGCTGGCTCTCTTTCTGTAGTGATTGACATCACATTTGACACTTTTGTATACATACTATGCATTTTCAGCTTAGTTATACATGGATGAGTAGCTTAATTTATTTTGCTTTTCTTTTTTGTTTGCATGCAGAAAGTAGCTTCTCAGGATAGAGAAGAGTAAGTATTGTTCCCCAGTTTTATGGAGGCCATCTACTCCATTTTCTCTTCCTGCTGGAAAGATCAAAAATATTTACCAACTTGTCAAATGCTTCATGTAACAATTGGTGTTATGATCCTTTCAACTTTTTTTTTCATAAGGGTTATGCTTGAAAATGATACTGTGCACAACACTTGTCAATTTGGTCTCTACCTTTCTACTTAAGAAAAAAAGTATGTTTTATTTTATTAGGTATACAATAAACTGCTTCTTTTTCTTCTCTGTCTAGGCTTAAATGGAAGAATTCGTTCAAAAATCAAGAAACTATTAGGACACATTGCAGCTATTTTTTTCTACTTAGAACTCAAAAATAGATTTAAATGCTATAGTAAAAACATCAGGGACAGGGATTAGGGGTGGGGGTAGAAGATATGGTTTCTACTATTAGTGTTCTCACTGTCTGGCAGTATGAATCATCATGAGTCAATTCCCTTCCCTGGACTGTAAAATCTGAAAAATTATAGGACTGGAATAAAATTACCTTGAATTTAATATAATTATTACAAGATAGCTCATACTTTTCCAAAATATTCAAATGGTTTTGTGTGGGTTCTTTGTAAATCTCTACCTAAGCTTCATTTAAAAAAATTCTGAGTCTTTTTTTTTTTTTTTTTGAGAGGTTTTCGCTATAGGGCGCGTGCGCTCGCCAGACAGACAGAGAGAGACATAGAGACAGAAAGCGAGAAATCACCCCCCAGGGGGGATGGTCACGCCGCAATCCCTTCTCCTCCATTCTCCTTCGGGATCTTGGGCATGCACGCACACGCGCCCGGTGTGAGATTTAAGCCACCGGGTCCGAGACGCGAACCGCGGTCGACTACGTGGGAGTCCAGCGACATAGCCATTACGCCAACTGCTGGTTCCCAAAAAAATTCTGAGTCTTTATCTAGAAGAAACATTGCCTATTAAAATTTAGAGGACAAAACATTCTGAGCATTACTTAGGGTTTGTTGTACAAAAATAGCAATCATATCTGGATCATTTTGGATTTTTTTTATACCTTAAGACCTTGTGTGGATGGCTGTAGGCAAATCAGAGAGGTGCTTTTATATTTTTGGTACTGAAAAGAGAATCAGAGTCCCCAGTCCTATGCTTGTGTCACACAATTCAGTCCCCGGAGGATGAGCTCCGAGGAATGCTGGGAGCCTCATAAAATTCATTCACACACCTGAACAATCAGCCACCATGTTATGAAAAACAAGTTTTCAGTGAAAACCTCATTTGCTTTCTGTTTCTGAAAAAAAAAAACAAAAAACAAAAAACAAAAGCATCACAAGAAAAACATCTGGGAAATGACTTAAAATCTATTTGCAAATATATTTATGGTAATTTTCAAAAGACAGACTGAATTGTCTCTTTCTTTTTCTTTTTTAGAGAGATTTTTGATATAAGGCACATGTGCTTGCCAGAGAGACAGAGAGAGAGAGAGAGAATTCATCCTCCATAGGGGATAGCCACACCACAATCCCTTCTCCTCCATTCTCCTCTTGGGATTTTGGGCATGCATGCACACAAGCCTGGCATGAGTTTCAAGACTCCAGGTCCAGGACTTGAACTGCTGTCACCCATGTGGGAGTCCAGCAATGTAACCCTTATACCATGTACTGGTCCCGAATTGTTTTGTTTCTTTAAATGTAATGTAGATTCTGAAATGATTTTGTCATAGCCTTTTTGCGAAACTATTAGAGAAGATAGAATTTATTTACATAGATTTTTAAAATACCACCTTCCTTTTTTTTTTTTTTTACTTTGTGTTTTTAGGATCATTTTATTTATGCTTACAATATGTTTTACTGAGGGGAAAACTTATAATTTTTGAGTGTTACTATTATTTGTTTCTTTTAAAAATTTTATTTATTGATTGGTTTCTTTATACTTAGTCAATGAATACATTTATCAGTTTATATGTTATTTTTTAATTTAAAATTAGAGAAATGTTATTAGTAAAAAGTGAATAGCCTGTCTTTTTCCTAATTTCCCTCAAATTTTTTTTGGGGGGGACAGCAAGAGAAGTCTATGACAGAAATTGCAACATTGCAGAAGAGAAAGAATTTTTGTTTAATTGTCTCTGAGATTTTGGGGGCAAACATCTTTTGAGGGAATGAAATATTATATTCAATAGTGCTTAAAGGCCAGCGCTGTAGTCTACTCAGTATGGGAGCTGGATCTCACATGGCTGACCATACAGTTTGCAACCTGGTCCTGGTGACTTGAAAAGCAGGCTAGATAATTCTACATGTGTGCCCCAAATCTTGACAAGATGTGGAGAAATAGGGAGAAGGGATTGCAATGTGACCATATGCTACTGAGGGGGTACTTTCTCCCTCTCTGTCTCTCTGTTCCTCTCTGACAAATGTGCAGACGTTCCCTCTGGCTATTAAAAACAACAACAAAAAATATTTAGAATAGTAAAGTTCAGTAACTGACATAGTATCTTATTTTTTTCAAGAATTATTTGATTTTATTTATTATCTTTGTTTCTATTTTGAACAGAGAGAGAGAGAGAGAGAGAGAGAGAGAGGGAGGGAAAGGGAAAGAAAGAAAGCAAGCTACCAGGTCTATAACTTGAACTGCAATTGGTCATGTGGGAGTCCAAGGCCTAAACCACCATGCCACCTGCCAGCCCTAACCCCAATAGTATCTTATTTTTCTTAAAATAGTACTTATTAATTTATAAGAAAGCAGAAAAAATAATTATTAAAAATTTAACATAAATTCAAAAGTGTTTCATGTATATATATATATGGACAGTTTAATATTAAGTGAATATTCTGTTACTTGGGTTTTTTAAATAATTATTTATTTAATTCCATTTGTTGTTATTATTATTAATTTGAGCAGAGCGAGACAGACATAGAGAGAAAGGGAAAGTGAGAAAGCAAGCCTCCAGGTCTGGGACTTGAACCATGGTCATCCATGTGGGAATCCAGCGTCTTTAAGCACCATGCCACCTTCTGGGCCCTTTATTCTATTACTTGTATGTTGGGAATTCATATTCTATTACTTGTATGTTGGGAATTTATAAAACTGATAGGGAGTGAGTGGAAATCTAAGCCTATCAAAGAGTAAATTAAGACACTAATACTAGCAATTGTATATAATTTTTATATGTATGGAATATATCTAATTATTACATTTCTTTTCCACTTACCATTCTTTCTTGGTTTATTTGCTATAGAATAGGTTTCCTTGCACAAGAAAGAGAGGGAAGGAGAGAGAGAGTGAGGCACCCCCCAACAGGGTCTGGTCACACTGCAATCTCCTTTCTCCCATTCTTCAGCTCACTAAATCTTAGGGATTGCAGGTATCCTCAACATGTTTCATAGCAATGAGGCCACGGATTGGAACCATGGTCTGCTATGTAGCTTCAAGCACTCCACTACAGCATGCTACTGACCACACCACAAAGGCTGAGCCTCCATTTTTTCCTTTAGGAATTACTTATTTAATTGTATTTATTTTATTTATTTATTATTTTAATTTGACAGAGAGAAAGACAGAGACAGAGAGAGGGGGAAATGAGAAAGCAAGCTGCCAGGTCTGGGACTTGACCCTCGGCCAGCCATGTGGGAGTCTAGCACCTTAATCACCACACCACCTCCCGGTCCCTCCATTTTTTTCTTATGGCAAGTATTCACATGTACTTTCAGCCATAAAATGGTGGGATTATTGTAATCTTCCAAATCTTCTTTGGATTGTCATAATCTGTGAGTTCCACATCTAGGTTTCTCTTGTTGGCTGTAATGTCTCTGTATTGAGCCTCACTCTGTACTTCTTATCCAATGTTCTGATATGAGACTCTTCCCCTTAATAGCTTGTATCTTATTTCTTTTCGATTTTAACACAAGTCGATCACATTTATTTATACAGTCACTCAACAGTGTTTGTGAGAGATTCCCATTTGTGAAGGACTGTTCTAGGCAATAGGCTATTTGGCAGTGACTAAAATTTTAAGTAATTCTGTGAAAAAAAAGCAAAGAGAGTAGAGTTCTCAGAAGGAATGAGTAGGTAGTACCTCTACATGAACATGACATTTGAATGACATAAGAAATGAGGTAAAGGGACCAGCAGTTAGCGTAATGGCTATGTTGCTGGACTCCCACGTAGTTGACTGCGGGTCCAGTCCTGGACCCGGTGACTTAAACTCACACCAGGCACGTGTGCACATGTGCCCAAGATCTCAAGAGGAAAATGGAGGAGTGGCAGGGCCATCCCCCCCAGGGGGCGATTTCTCGCTTTCTGTCTCTCTGTCTCTCTCTGTCTGGTGAGCGCACGTGCCCTACAGCGAAAACCTGTCCAAAAAAAAAAAAAAGAAAGAAATGAAATAAATAAATACCTGGGAGAAGTGTGTTCTGGGCGGAACAGACAGCAAGTACGATGTTCAAGGAAAAACCAAAGAAGGTCAGTGGTCCTGAAGAAGAACAACTGTGGAGGGACCAGTAGTTAGCGTAATGGCTATGTCTCTGGACTCCCACGTAGTTGACCGCGGTTCGCGTCCCGGACCCGGTAGCTTAAACTCACGCCAGGTGCGTGTGCGTGCCCAAGATCCCGAGAGGAGAATGGAGGAGAAGGGATTGTGGCATGGCCATCCCCCCCTGGAGGGTGATTTCTCGCTTTCTATCTCTCTGTCTCTCTCTGTCTGTCTGTCTGTACGTGCCCTATAGCAAAAATAACAAACAAACAAACAAAAACCAAACCAAAACAAAACAAAAACAAAACCTCTCCAAAAAGAAGAACAACTGTGGGGAGAACAGGAGATGTCAGAGAGGTGAGAGGGTTGAGACAACCCAAGACATTATAGGCAACCTTAGGAAATTAAGATTTTGTTCTTAATGTAAAGGGAAGTCATGGAGAGGTGTTGACAAAAGGAAGTGACAAGGTACAAATTAACATTTACTTAGCGCAATACAAAGATTTATATTTAGTTATTACTTTTATAGATTTATTGAGGAATATTTGATGCACAGTAAGCTGCACAAATTGTAATTGTATAATTTTTCATATTTTAACAAATGGACACAGCCGTGAAACCATCGCCACAATCAACAAGGTGAGCAGATCCATAATCCTCAGAAGTTTCTTTGTGTACCTTTGCCATACCTTCCTCTTGTTGATCTCTGCTCTGCAAAATGGGATAGTTTATTTATTTTTGTTTTAATCCTGAATGCCTCTTATTTCTTTTTCTAATTTCCTTGGCTAGACCCTTATATGATGGTGAATAGAAGTGGTAAGAACAGACATTCATGGCTCCTTATCTGAGAGAGAAACAGTAAGCTTCCAGATGAGTCAACTGTGACAAATCTCTACAGATGCAGATTTGGTACATTCTAAATCTGTTCGGATTCTTTCCAGTAGGCACTAGGGCATGAGTATACATAGCTACTGTAGTTGTGAGGATCTTGGTTTTTAAGGCTATTGCCAATCTGAGGAGATGAGTGAGAAACAAGGGCAAATTTAAATACAGAAAAGCTCACTTCTCTTACCAACTTGCAGTAGATTGTAGCAAACTTTTAGTTTTTTTGGAATTCTAAAAAATTATTTTGACAGTTTTTGCTAGTGCTATGCTTTCACGGCACAGATTTTTTTGAAAGTCTTTGCTCTACCATTCCAGTTGTCTCTCTCAGATTCTAAAGAACATTTGTCTACAGGTTCTTTTTTTCTTCTGTGTAACATCGCTATAAACCTCTATGTACAAGTCTTTGTACATACGCTTTCATTTCCCTTGCATGAATATCTTGGAGGAGAATGGGCAGTATGGTAGGTGTAGGTTTAACTTTGTAACAAACAAATTGTTTTCCAAAGTTGCGCTATTTTGTATTCATACCAGAAATGTATAAGGGAGCCAGTTGCTCCATATCAATGTTAATACTTAGTATATTCAGTCTGTAAATTTATCCATTCCATTAGCTATATATTAGGTCATCAGGAAAGTCATGACATATTTTTCCATCCAAAAATGCATCTTGATTTTCCCAACAACCTGATAAATGTCTCTCATTGTATTTTTAATACTTTTACTTGATTTCCATATATCATATATATATTTTATTTCTTTTCTTTTAGGCTTTTGCCACAGGGCATGTGCACTCACCAGAGAGAGACAGAGAATGTGGATTTTACCTTTTTTCATATTTTATTTCCCTAGAATTATTTTTAAACTTAAATTTGAGGTTCTTTTCACTTCCTTGGAAGAAAACTGTCCTGAGACTTGTTTTTAAACTTTATTAGATATGACCGATGGAGGAGTCCAACCTGGTAGGGCCCCAGGATCTGTTTTGAGCTTTTGACCATTAAGTACCACTTAGGTCCGGTCAGCATGTTGGCAAGGCTGCTGCTGTGTGCCCCCCCCCCACCCCCGACATAGGGAAAACTTAGGTCGAATTAGCATGTCGGCAAGGCCGCTTGCTATTTGCTCCGGAAATTGTGCTAGCCTTGCTGGGAAACAACCCCCCTCTGACTCTCTAATATACTATTATAGAAGAATAACATAGCTCTCTTATACATCCTGAGTATATGATAAAATTTTTTAGGAAGTCTCCTAACTGCTCCCCTTTGCTCTGACCACTTACTGTTAGTTACAATGCTTTACTCTGGACGATCACAATAGTGGGTGTGCTGAAGTCACATCTAGGCAGAAATCTTCTTGACCTTTGGAAGGCCCTTCAAGATACATTTAACATAAGCTTAAGAATAATCTTTTAGGCTGAAATGGGCCCAGGGCACTCTCACCCCACCATGGCTAATGTTCTAACAAAATACATAACGGTGGCGCCACAGGCACAATAGAACGTTTTAAGTATGCCACAAACTCACCTTAAAGTTCTTCATTAACTGGTTAGTCACTTTACTGCCAGTTGAAAAAGCTGTCCCTGCCCTTGCCTAGTGAATAATTGTTTTACCCCTTTAAGATATATTAGGATTCCTTGAATGAAGTTTTAGATCCCTATAAAATTATATAAGTTCCATTCTTTATTGAGAGCCATAAGAACTAATATCTATACTTGAGATTTTCTTTTCTCAGCACTATTCCTGGTAATCACAAGATGGCTGCCACACCACATCAGCTGATAATTATCTCTATTTGCTGGAGCTGCATTCCCAAAACTGCATTCCATGAAGACGCCTACATCAAGTGAACAATTGCAGAACTGCACTAGACCCACCCTTAATCCAACCCTGAATGGAACCCATGCTCCCTATTGTTAAAACTTCATGAGCCGATAATTAGAACACGTAGCCCGTCACCCATTTACTTGCATGTATCACATTTTCAATAAAAAGGCACAATAATTCCTGGCAGTTGTCACTCCTCAGAGAGCAATATCTGGGGGTGTCCAGCTGAGGACGTGCATGAAAAAGGCACCGAGACCTTAGTCTTCCTTTCCTGTGCTGCCTCCGATGAGTCAACCCACCCCTGCTGAGGCTGGACCCCGGCAGACCAAACTAGCTATTAATTTAGAGATAACTGTTATTTTTTTAATAGAGATTTTTGCTATAGGATGTGTGCACTTTCAGGAGAGACAAAGAGAGAGACAGAGAGACAGAAAGTGAGAAATCATCCCCCAGGGGAATGGCCACACTACAATCCCTTCTCCATTTTCCTTTTGGGATTTTGGGCACACACGCACACAAGCCTTCTGTGAGTTTCACGCTACTGGGTCCAGGAACTGAACCACAATCGACCATGTGGGAGTCCAGTGACATAGCCATTATGCCATCTGCGGGTCCCAATCTAGAGCTAATTTTTGTGTACAACTGTGGCAATACCTCTGAGGATCATACTTTATGCCATGTGAAATACAAGGCATTCTATGCTGATTTGTATGTGAACTGTTTGTGTTCCAATGAATTGTTCTTTCTGCTCTTTTTAGATAGTTCTTCCCCCACTCTTAGTGATCTGTGTTCTGCAGAAGAGCTGAGGGGGACCCTCTACAAATTATTGTAATTATCCTTTTGATTGTTTCGTTTTCTGAAGTGCTTTCCTCTCTTGTAGTTTTTCCTGGGAAATCTGGCTGTATTTCTCTCCTCAAATTTCCAGCTCTGTCATTTCAATGGAGAGAGACCACTGGATTCTACTTAGGTTCTTCTCTATGATGCCATCTGAAATCTTCCAGGCAGGAAGATGGGAAAATCAGAAGGCTTCACTTTGTTTTCCCTTTCTAAGTGATTATTTCCTTCACTGTCTGATTAGCCATATATAAAAATCATTGTTTCATATATACTGTCCTGTGTTCTTAGTTGCTGCTTCCAGGAAACATTCCATGTTCTCAATCTCAGCTAGAATTCGTCTAAGAAATGATCTTTTTATTTAACTGTTTATTGTGAAAATGACATATTTTAAATAAGATATTCAAGCATTACAGACGTATATATACAGAAAAATTTTGATTTCCATGATTCTCCCCACTGTCTATTCTCCCAAAACTCAGCTAAATTTCTGGTCTTCAATGGAAACGGCTTGTAGTTATTATGCTCACTTATGAATTTACATTCATTCAAAAATAGATACACATATACATCACATATATTCATATAGCTATATACTTATATGCAAATACCATATATACATAAATATTTTGATGTAGATTAGATATTAAACTTTTTAAAAAAATGATTTTTTGTTTAGAGCTGTATTTTTTATTTCTTTCTAAATATACTAAATGTATCCCTCTAAATATTTTATCACTAGTTGCCTGCCTAGAACTTCATGGTATGGAAGCACCATTTTTTAATTTTACTAAGGGTTTTCACCAATTTTTCACTTTTACAAATGTTACAATGGACATTTTTGAACCACATGGGCTTGTACACAATAACATTCTATAGGAAATAGTCTTAAAAATGTAATGTGCATTTTAAATTTGGCAGGAATTGCCGAGGTATCCTACAGAACACTTTTATTTTGTCCTCTGCTAACAATGTAGAAGTGTTTCCTATTTCTACGTCATTTTATTTTTTATTGGCAATCTGATGGGAGAAAATTGTTTGTTTTAATTTATATTTACTTCATCTTTAGTGAAGTTAGATACCTTTTCTTATTTATTTGATGTTATGAACCTGAGAAATACCTATTCCTGCCACTTTCTTTTTCTAATAAATTGTTTACATTTCATTTATGTATTTATTTATGTATTTATTTATTTAGAGGTTTTTGCGTGCACTCGGCATAAAGACAGAGAGAGACAGAGACAGAAAACAAGAAATCACCCCCCGGGGGGGATGGCCACACCACAATCCCTTCTCCTCCATTCTCCTCTTGGAATCTTAGGCACGCACACACGTGCAACCAGCGTGAGTTTAAGCCACTGGGTACGGGACACAAACCACAGTTGACTACATGGGAGTCCAGCGACACAGCCATTACGCTAACTGCTGGTCCCAATATAGGAGAACTTTATATATTCATTTGCTCATCATACACATTACAATTAGTTTCTCCCAGTCTATTGTTTATATTTAATTTTGTATAAGAAGCCATTTGCTGTATAGAAGTAGTCCTTGAAAAATTGTCTTCTGGAAAAGAATAGACCTCATTCTATTTTCTTCTACTTCACAAATTCTTCGTCATTCACCAGTTGTAGGAAAAAGCACTAAAATGGTCAACTGGTTTCAAGAAAGATTAAAGTCAGCCTCTGACCTTCAAGAGCTAGGCCTACGTGTTGCTGCCAGCTGGTTTGACATTCACAGCTAGGCTTTGGTATTTCCTTGTTGAACATAAATGATGTCACAGAACATCAACATCAAACAAGGCCATTCTGCTACCGTGATGGATCAAAACAAAAACAAGACTGCTATATAGTTATGGCTGAACACAGGCAGAACCCAAACATCGTGCAAGTGACCAAAAAGACCAAACATACCCCAATCCACACTAATACAAATGATTGATATTTCTTTACCAATTACAATTTATCTTTGCTTTAGACTGCTCTTATATTAGTAAATTATATGAGGGGGTATTCAGAAAGTTCATAGTTTGCCCATGTTGCTTCAGATGACTGCATCTAGTCCATTTCTATGGCTGAATAATATTTCATTGTGTATATACCATATTTTCTTTATCCATTAATCAGTTGTTGGACACTGGTTGAGTGTAGCATTATGCATTGTGGATAACGTTTTAATAAACCTGGGAGGGCAGACATCTCTTTGCCATATTGATTCTGAAGAACTTAAAAAAAAAGTAATGTTAGAACTGGAAGGGATTAAATACATATCCCCTTTCATCACCCTATTTAATTCATGAGAAACAGAATTTTATATTCAAATTAGACTCCAGGTCTTGTGACTACTAGTCTAGCATCCTTCCTATTGAATGACAGCTATTTTATTTCTTTTTTTGCTTTTCTATAATAAAAAAATCAATCTAAGAAATGATTTCTGGTAGATCACACTATCTTCCAGAGACTAACTCCTCAAAAATCCCCCCAAATTTGTAACATTTCTTATTCCTGAATATTTATGTGATTATGGTTAAACAATTAAATATATTTTTAAAAAATAATTGCCAGACTTTTTGTATCCAAATGATTCTTCAGGAATTATCCCATTTCTTCTTCTTGTAATAGGTTGACCCTCTTTTGAACCAAGATTCAGGGTCTTATTTCATGGTAGTTTCGCTTGGTTATAATTCCTGTGCTATGCAATTGTGTTAGCTCTGCACTGCAGTACAAGGTTTAAAAAAGAAAAAAAAAATAATCTTGGAGCATGAGGAAAGTATTCTCTTCACTGATTGCAAATTGCTATCTGTTTGCCGGTCAGCTCTTTGTTCTGGTTACTTATTCTTTCTAACATGCTTGACTGCACAAATCACAAAATAGAAGGATAAAAAGATCTTTTGGAATCTGTATTTGCTATTTTGCAAGCCCAGTAACCATATGGAACACAAAAGCCCAGGGCCTTAAGTATGAAACAGCATTTTGTTGTTTTGCTTTCTCCCTTAACATTTTGAATGTATCTTTTTTATCACCACAAAAGTGTAGTCTTTGCTGCAAAGAGAGAATGTGTGTGTGAGTGTGTGTGTGTGTGAGAGAGAGAGAGAGAGAGAGAAGCAAGTGGGGGGGGCACCAAAATTGTTAAGAAGCAACATTTTATGCTATAGACAAAGATAGGAATTTAGGCATTATAAATAATCAGGACTTTTCACATGAGCTCTCTAAATATTGCCTAGGAATTGATTACACAATTACACTTATTACTCTTCCTCTATCATATCAGAATAATTATTTATTATAGCCTTAGCCAAAAGATTTTAGATTATGAAAACTTACTGGAAGGTAGATGAAACATGAGACAAATGGTCAAATTGCCTTTTTATTAATTTATTTCCATGCTTTTCTCACACTTTTGAGACCTGTTTAAGTGTCAGATTCTGTTCTGGGCTTAAGAATGTAGAATAAATAAGACAAAGGCCTGCCTTTGTGGAGCTATGGAACGATTCTTAATGAAGAAAAAATGAGAAGACACAAGACAGGGAGACTAAGTACTGTCTCTTAATAGTGACAGTTCTGTAGCTCCTCTCAGCTTCCTCGGTAAGGCATCTTATGCAGTCCATTATATAGATGACCTTTTTTAGTTGTATACCTTTTTGCACTTCCTCATAAGGCCTCAAAAATGCAAACCAACTTGAATTATTAATGTAAACACATTTTAGGAAGACATATCTGCTTTGTTGGTTTGCATGTGTTAAAAGAAAAAACAACAGACAATTTAATTTAGTGGAGTTTAATTGAGCAAATCTTAATATGATTCAAATTGGGCAATTTCATGGACTGACTTCTGAGCAACTCAGTGTAGCCTCGTGGTCAACTCGATATTTTAAGTTCTGGAAAAGTAAAGTGAGGTACAAAAATAAAAGTGAAGGATTGAGGTAGAAAAACAATTTGGGTTGGTTGCATTCTGAAGTTTGTTTGCATTAACACAATTTAAAAGACAGAGTGCCTATGATTGACTGCAGTTTAGCTACTGTGGTTGGTTGTAACCTAGCAACCAACCAAAAAGCAGCCTTATCTAAATGAATTGGCAGTTATTTTTATGGAAACCAAGCAGGAGTAAGGAGGCTTTTTTGATGTTTTTTTAACACATGTGACATCCTTGAATCCAATATTAATGATCATAAATTTATCTGACTACTGATGAGAACATAGGTAACACAGAGAATTTTGAGAAAATTCTACAACTAATATAATGTTATTTACCCGCAGATCTAGCAAAGTATAGCACAAACATACAAGAAAATGTAGGATCTTGTGATAAGGAAAATTTTACAAAACCAGAGGACTTGAAGATAAGTCTTATCAATAAGGAAATGGAATCTAAAGAGGTTAAATGGTGTTCCCAGGATGACAGCAGGTAAATACTAGAGCTACAAACAAAAACTCACTTAAACCTCTTGACAATATTTTAATTTAGGTACTATTATTATTCCAGTTTTACAAATGAGATAACTGAGGTTAAGAAAAGGTAAATAACTTGCACAGGACCACATAGTTAATAAGCACCAGTGCCAGGATTTGACCCATGATGCTTCATTTGAGATGCCATGCTTTTATCTCTGTACCAATCTGTTTCTTTAGAAATAGCTATAGTCACATTTACTATTTTTTCTTCCCTTAACTCCTCCCATTTTTCTTTTCATACACTGTGGTACTAAACACATATTTGCAAGTACATAGTCCCCGCTATGTGTGTGTGTGCGTGTGTGTGTAGACATGAGGGGACTTTGGAAAGTTTAATGGAAAAATAGAATCAAAGTACAATTTATTTTGGCAAAACTTTAAAAAAATTTATGCATATTTTTCATAATAAACATTTTCCACGAACTTTCTGAAGACTGTGTGTGTGTATGTGTGTATGTGTGTGTGTGTGTGTGTGTGTGTGTGTATTCTTTGCTTCTCAGTGTGTCTGCAGAATCATGATTGATAAATGACTCAGGTCAGAGAGCAAAGAGACTGATTTCTATTTTATCATCAGTGAGAAAAAAGAAGCTTCCTTTAGGCAATCCAGGCATAAGGCAAGATGAACAGGGTACTAATTAGCTTTAGCCCTATCAGCCTGCTGTCCTTTGTTGGGGGCCAAGAATGAAAGAGGTTAGATTGCGCATAACAATATGGTCCACTGGCCTGATTACAAGGCTCCAAGAGAGCTTTTGCAGCATGAGCATATGGACATTTAGCAATATTTACAGGGGAAAATGTACTTTGATTGGCATACAGGTATAGAAAATAGTTTAATGGAAAGAACATTGGTCAAAGTCAGTGTTATGAGTTCCTTTTCTGTCCTACACACTAATTATCCCACCTTCAAAGATAGAGAAAATCAAATCATCAGGCACTCTGGTTTACCTTTAATTTTAATTTTATCTAATCTATTTTTAATTAAATTAATTAATTACATTTTTTGCCAAAGGGCATGTGTGCTTGCCAGAGAGAGAGACAGACAAATAGAGGGACAGTGAGAAATCACACCCCGGGGAAATGGCCACACCACAAACCCTTCTCTACCATTCTCCTCTTAGGATTTTGGGCATGCATAATGCTCCCAGTTGAGTTTCACACTGTCAGGTCTGGACTCGAACCACTATTGACCATGCAGGAGTCCAATGCTTCTATACCACACCACGTACTGGCCCCTGTTTAAATTGTATTTTTAATTAAGAAATAATAATTTTATACATTCATGGGGCTCAATGTGATGTTTTGATGCATGTATATGTTGTGGAATGAGCAAATTAGGCTAATTAACATAACTCATCTCATCTCTCTAATATTTCTCAGTGAATTTCATTTCAATGCTCTCAAAATTCAAATTAGTCTCAATATTCTCTGGAATTTTAGCTCTTTTTTTTTAGCAAGTTTTCCTTCCCACTGTCTGAGACCTCATTTCTTGTTTTCTCTTCAAAAACTATATAACTACTTACATTCCTTATTCATTGTTGTATTCCCATTCACTGAGCAAATGGGAACAATGGGAAGATGTTTACTCCATATTTTGATTATGACCCTCTAACTTCTTTCAAAAACAATGAAGTATCTCCATTTATATCAAAGGGCAGTACCTTCACAATTGTCCAGGATCCCATTTTCTTTTACCTTTACAGTATTTCACTCTTTCACTTTGCACCATCTTGCTCTTACAACATCAGTTTCTCCTCCTCTATTGGACCATCTTTATTAGTACACAAATATTATAATAGTTTCTACCTTAAAAATAAAATAATTAGGGACCAGCAGATGACTTAATGGTTACATCACTGGGCTCCCACGTAGACTGTGGTTCAAGTCCTGGGCCCAACACCTTAAAACTCACGCAGTGTGTGTGCTTGTATGCCTAAGACCCCGAGAAGAGAATGGAAGAGAAGGGATTGTGGTGTGGTCATCCCCCCAGCGGGGTGATTTCTCACTTTCTGTCTGTCTGTCTCTCTCTCTGTCTTTCTGGTGGGCACGTGTACCCTATAGCAAAAATCTCTCTAAAAATTAGTCAGAAATAGTGCTTCCACTATACTTTTCTCCATCTATAATCCCGTTTTCCTATTCTCCTTAGTACAAAAGAGCCTGCAAGAGTGGTTCATACTGTTTCATCTTCCCAAAATCCCTTTCATTACTCTCCCTACTTCTCCAATCTTGCCTTTGTGAAGATCTTCATAGACTTCCATATTCCCAATTAAATACTCATCTATCTTTGTCTTACACAGATGTCCACTCCTTCTTTTGAACATCTTTTGTCTTTCTTAATTTCATTTTAAGGCATGTGTGCTCGCCTGAGAGAGAGAGACAGTCAGATAGAGGGACAGTGAGAAATCACGTCTCAGGGAGATGGCTGAGTCACCATCCCTTCTCCACCATTCTCCTCTTGGGATTTTGGGCATGCACACGGACTTCTACCACACTGACTTCTCTTTCTCACTCTCCTTTTACTAGCCCCTACTTTATGCAACCCTTAAACATTGGCCCTAGGATCTCTATTCTGTTTCTACGCTCACCGGATGCCATCCCACCAGTGCTTCTCGGGATTTTCTTTCTATTTCTATGCACTGTGTTTATTTCCTTCATATATAACACTTATCAAAAGCTGATCAGATACAG
Source organism: Tupaia belangeri chinensis (assembly GCF_000334495.1). Lineage (NCBI taxonomy): Eukaryota > Metazoa > Chordata > Mammalia > Scandentia > Tupaiidae > Tupaia > Tupaia belangeri. The sequence goes on along the minus strand of NW_006160229.1, from coordinate 538,419 downwards.
CTTGTGAAAGAATATTGTGGTGGATAAAATTGGCAACGCAGTTTTTGGTCACATTTCATATACCTTAAAAACACAAGTTTGTCAATTTTATCGTATAGGCAATAAGTGCTAAAGATAATATTCTCGCAATTTATTGCATGTTTATTAGGAAAATATGGGCATACAGGAAAGGAAAATGTCTGGAAGTATATATAACAAACCACTATTTAAAAAACATGTTTTAGTCATGATCCAAAGTGAGAAATGCCTTTTACATTTGTGAGCTAATAGACACATGTAGCTGAAACAAGAGTTTATTAACAATACTTGCTGGGAGCAGCAGATTATGTAGCAGTTATGTTGCTGAACTCCTACATGGTCAGCTGCGGTTCTAATCCCAATCCAGTGGTTTGAAACTCACACTGGGTGTGTGTGCCTATGTGCCCAAGATCCTAGGAGGTGAATGGAGTAGAAAGGATTGCAGCAAGGCTATGCCCCCTGAGGGAAGATTTCTCAGTTTCTCTCTCTCTCTGGCAAGTGAATGTACCCTATAGAAAAATCTAAAAAAAAAAAAAAGAGACATGACAAAGTTGATGAGGAACTGGATATGAGTGTTGAAAACAGAGAATTGTACTTCTTCACAGTTCCTAATTCAACTGGCTTAAAGAATAAAGTGTTAATTTTGGTAATGAACATGTTTATCTCCATGAACTGACAGCCTCCAAAATGGAGCTAAATTTCCTTTATAGCTACACTTAAATCGATATGATGATATATCAGTCTGGTTTCTATTATGAAATCAGTTCTAAAAAAGAATTATGCTTGTATTAAGACTCACTGCATTATCTGTTGATGAGGATGTGTATGGTGGTCTCAACTGGGCTGGACTGAGGGGTGTATATCATGCAGGGTAAAGTCTCTACACAATGTAAATGATGTATAATGATTTAATGTATGAATAATAATAAAAAAGATAAATAAATAAAAGACTCACTGTTCTGTTTTGATCTTTCTACTATAGCTAAAGGTCACTTTATAACTTTTCTTTGTTTTCAGCCAAAAGCAATGAATTTATGGCCTAGTAATAGGCAGAAAGAGGAAGGTCTAGAGGGAAAACTGACTTGGAGCAACAGGTGTAGATTCAGACATGTTAATTTTAAAGTGGTGTCAAGATACCCCAGTGGAAATGACAGCTTTTAGATGTGTGTTCCGAGGTCAGCGAATACTCCAAATGGTGAGGGCAGGCTGGACAGTAGTCATTTACCATAATGGAATGGCTTTTGAGAGACAGAGCTATAAGCAGTGTCCTAAGAGTTAAATCTGGGGGTTACATTTCACAATCAGTGAAAGATAAAATCACCAATAAAAGTGATGGATGATATGCAGGCAGCAAGTTACAGTAAAAAGAAGGGGAAGCATTACCTAGGGGAATATAATGCAAAGCTGTGAGGGGTTCACTACCTAGAATGCTGAGGAGCACTGTCAAAAGAAATGAAGATAGAATTGTGTACTGATAAAATTGACCTGGAAGAGTACATTTTCAATAGAGTGATAAGTGCGGGATTCTTATTGAAAAAGAGTCAAAAATAAAAAATATGCAAACAAACAAACAAACCAAAAAACAAAGAGAGAAATCACACTGTATGGAGTAGTTTTTGTTTGATTTTAAAAAGAGATTTTTCTCCTCCATTCTCCTCTCAGGATTTTGGTGCCCAGTGTGAATTTTAAGCCTCTAGGTTAGGATTCTAACTGTGGTCAACTACGTGAGAGTCCAGCAACATAACCATTACACCATCTGCTGGTCCAGAGGCTAGTATTTTTAAGAGAAAGTATTTTTTCAGATGTTTTTAATAGATTATTGTTTTATTTTATGAGATTATTGTTTTATTTTATGGAAAAAAATACAAGTTTACTGCAAAATTAAAAACAGAAGAAACTATAAAAAATAATAAAAAACTAAATGAAGCAATGCGGAAAAGTAACTAACACTATAGTTTTAATAAATGCACTTGTAGACTTTTATCTATGCGTACATTCATAGTTGTTTTTCTTTCCTTTTTCTGTATTTCTCTGTATCTTATATGTGTGGTTCAAATCTTAACACCAGATATGAGAAAAGAATCTATTTATTACACATACGGGGAAAAGAGAAAAATGGAAATGGCATCAATCTCACAATACTTTAAACTTTCTCTCCTTTCAAATTAACACTTGATAGGACACTCATGAATTGGAAATCCTTCCCAATGAGTTGAATGTTATGCATTGTCAACATGAATTTGGATGATGGCTCAACTGTATGGATTGCCATTAATCACTTTCCTTTTTTTTTTTTCCCTCTATCAGGGTTGTCAAGAGGAGTAGTGCTATGGTTTCAATGTGTTTTTTTCTTCCAAAGGTTTATGTGCTGGATGCTTGGTCTCCAATTTAATGGTATTGAGAGGTGGTGGTACCTTTATAAGGTGATGTCAGCTGAGTGTTTTGCAGTGATTGTGCAAGTGTTCTCCTTATTAATAGTGGATTGTTGTGAAAGTAAGATGCCTGTACCACCATCCTCTCTGCTTCTGTCAGTCATTTTGTGATGGAGGTGTAAGTGGCCAGCCAGATCCCAATTTCATGTTCTTAGATTTTCCAGCCCCCAGAAATGTGAGCCAAATAAACCTCTATTCTTTATAATTCCCTATTCTATGTGTATGATAATGTATACCTATATGTTTAGAAAATATTTCACATTCTGTTTATAATTATCTAGTCTCAAGGATTAGAATACTCAGTCTCAGATACTTCTGTTTCACACCGTAATAGCAAACTAGACAAGTACCATTTAGTTTCAGGGAATCATCTCTAGGTCATGAGCATATTCGAAACTTCAAGCTATAACCAGAGCTCCGAACATTTACATTTCTCCCAGCTGGAAGGTTTTGAAATATTCATTACTCAGAATATAACGAACTTTTCACTGGACTGTTATGTCAAAACTGACACAGCAGAAAGAGGAGCCTTATACTTTATTGGCTTATTGCCTCCCAAGGTTTAGACAGGAGTCTAAAACTATTGGTTCATCTACTTTATCATGGTTAGGGAGTCAACTTTTTTGTTTCTTTTTAAAATTTTTTGAGAGGTTTTTGCTATAGGGCACATGCATTCAGTAGACAGACAGAGAGAAACAGAGAGACAGAAACTAGGAAATCACCCCCCCCAGGGGGGATGGCCATGCCACAGTCTCTTCTCCTCCATTCTCCTCTCGGGATCTTGGGCATGTACGCACACACACCTGGCGTAAGTTTAAGCTACCAGGTCTGGGACTCAAACCATGATTGACTACATGAGATTCCAGTGATATAGCCATTAAACCAACTGCTAGTCCCATTTTTTTTTTTTAATTTTTGACTGGTTAACATTCCTGTCTCCAAATAAAACCCCCAAACATAGCTCTGTTGGTCATCTTGTTCACTTCTAAATTCTGAATAACGAAACAGTGTGTAGACTAACATACTCTCAGATTATTCTCTTGGCATGGTCTTTTTGACCAAGAACAATGCAATATTTTGTTTCATGATTCACAATAAGTTAAATCATTATTGCCCTCTGAACATCTGTCTTTGACTCAGGCTGTAAAGGAGAAAAAAAGCAACTGCAGAAGAAGCTCCTATACAGACTGAATTAAAATGGTTTTTATTATAATCCTTGAGCTTAGGTGATTACAAACAGACCTTGAAATATTTTACAAATATATATGCACACATAATCATGCGTGTAGAATCATACTGTGTATTTTTTAGTAATCTGCTCATTTTTACTTAATAATATGGTTCCCATGTCAGGAAATATAGATTTACATAGTCACTTTGAATGGCAATATAGTGTTCTATAATTCATTTCACAAAACTTTCATTGCTGACTACTTACTTTGTATCTAGGATTTTGTCAGTACAGGAACCATTGGGGTAAATCTTGTAGTATATACAGATTGTCCCTTGTGCAATTAGTTTCTTGAGTTAAAATCCTAGAATTGAGGTTTTTGGGGCAAGAATTAACAATGTGCTTTTGTTAAGTTTACAAAGAAAGGAGAGTTTGTATTCATTATTGGCTTAAAAGTGAATTATTAAAATATCTATTGTATATCACTTAACAATTGTAATAATGAAAGAATTATTTAATGATTTAATGGTAAAATGTAACACAAAAAAGTGAATAAAACACATACGCAAATTTTAACAAATATTTGTGTAATGAACAGTCATGTAATAACCAACTGAGGCCAAGAAATAAAATATCCCTCTTCCCCTAGACTTTTCATGTACTCCACTTCTTCCCCAGTGGTAATCATAGCTTTTATATAGTTCTGTATGTATGTATGTACCTCCAAGTAGTATATATCAGAGGTTGCCAATCTGTCCAAGTGCTTATTTTTAATTTTTTGGTAAATAATTTAATTGGAACAGTGCCCCTTCATTTATGTCTTGTTTTGGACTGTTTTCACATTTTAACAGCTGAATTGAGTTGTTGAAATCGTGACCTAGTGGCTCACAAGGTTTGAAACCTCTACTACCTCACACTTTATAGGAAAGGTTTGCTGATCTCTGATATTCATTGATTTTGTCTGGGTTTGAACTTTGTATGAAGAGAATCATACAGTGTGTATTTTTTATGACTCATTTTCTCCTTTCAACAGTACATTTTTAAATATTTATTCATGGAAGGCTAATGTCTAAAAGTCCTTTAATAGATTACCCTATTATTAATCTCAGAAAACAATACACATTTTTTAAAAATTTCAAAAATGACCATAAGTGGTAAATTTCTTTGAGTTAACATTGCAATTGATAGCAGCACACAATTGAGTAAAAATATATTAAACTTAAAATACTGAACATAAAGTTTAACATTGATTGAAAACGCACTTCTCTTTTTTAAACTTTATTTATTCTATGAGTGAGTGAGAGAAAAAGAAAGGCAGAGAGACAGCACTTCCAACAGAGTCTTGAAGCTACACTCTCCCCCCAGCCACAGTGAGCCCCAGATCATAGGCATGTCCACCATGTTCAAGGAGGTTTCCAGATATGAACATGGAACCTTCCCATGTGGGTCAGTCCCATAGAGTGTTGTGCTTTACCACTGCTATATCATCCAGCCCTGAAAATTAACTTCTTAATGAGATGCATGCAATTATTTCTGTCCCCTTCCCATTTATTCTTTTTTGTTATTTTTGGTATTTAGTTTTTCTATAGCGCATGCACACTCTTTGGAGAAAGATAAAAGGGATTGGTCATGCCTCAATCCCTTCTCCTCCACTCTCCTCTTGGAATTTTGGGCAAGCAGAGTTGGCCATATGGGATCCAGCTACATTAACCACTTGCTTGCTCCTCATTTATTCTAGCAACCATAAATGATTTTTTAAAACGATATTCATTTATTCAATTCCATTTGTTATTATTATTTGTTAATTTTACCAGAGAGAGATAGACAGAGAGAGAGGAAATGAAAGCGAGAAAGAAAGTCACCAGGTTCAGGACTCAAACTGTGGTCAGCCGTGTGGGAATCTAGCACCTTTAACCACTACGTCATCTGCTGGCCCCTGTAACCATAAATGATTATTACTACTTTTTAGAATGAAAGAAGAATCATTATTGATTCCATTTTTATTTTTGTTTTTACAGATGGAAGTGCCAAAGAGACTTTGTTTCCATAAATAAGTATAATAATGTATCATGAGACACTATTTCACTCAATGATAGATTGCATAACCAAGAGTGGCCTCCTAAGATTATGAAGAGCCTACAAAAATTTCTGTCACTTAGTGACGCACTAGTTGTCGTAATGTCATGCACAACCCATTACTCATGTGATTGTGATGATGCTAGTGTGAACAAACCTACTGCATTGCCAGTCATATAAAAGCATAGCACATATATGTACAGTGCCGAATACTCGATAATGGTAACAAGTGACTGTCACTGGATTATGTAGCTCCTACATTCTACATTTTATCATTATTTTATAGTGTACTCCTAATTATAAAAAAGGAAGTTTTCCGTAAAACAGTACACTGTGTTACACTGGTTATAGTCTCATACATCTGGTATTTACTCTGTCTCTTGATTGCATAATTTTCTCTTGGGATTGATCTAATCTTATGTTGTTTTGTTCATCAGGTGATAAGATGTGGAGGTGGAAGATAGTGCTATTAATGATCTTGACTCTGTAGGCCCAGGTTATTGTGTGTCTTCATGTCTTAATTTTTCATCAAAAAGCTTAAAATAAATAAATAGAAATAAAAAGGCTTATAGAATATGTTTATAAAGAAAACACATTTGCACAGTTATACGATGTGTTGGTGATTTAAGTCAAGTGTTAATGCTAAAAAGTTAAAAGTTAATAAAATAAAAGGGTTACAGTAAACTACAGTTTGTTTATTATTGAGAAAAGACAAATGTTTTTGTAGATTGCATGTAGCCTAAGTGTATAGTGTTTATGGAGGGTACAGTAGGGTACAGTATTGCCCTAGCTCTTCACAGTCACTCACCACTCAGCTAATGACTTGCCTAGAGCAATTTCTGGTCCTGTAAGTTCCATTCATAGTAAGTGCCCTATATAGAGGTACCATGTATTATCTTTCATATAATATTTTTATTGTACCTCTTCTATGGTTAGATGCACAAATACCACTGTTTACAGTCACCTATAGTACTCAGTACAGTAACATGCTGCATATTTGTAGACTAGGAGCAATAGGCTATATCATGTAGCCTAGGTATGTAGCAGACTATACCACCTAGGTGTCTGTAAGTACCCTCTATGATGTTGACCCAATGACAAAATCACCTAACCTTGCATTACCTGGTACACATCACTGTCATTAAGTGACACATGGCAGTATATGGAAATGCAGGTTTGATTTTCATTTTACAACTGTTGCATTCAATTCCTTAAACTCTCATGAGTTACATACCCCAAATTATATACTTGACAACTGTAAGTCATTCAATTTTGTTGGAAACATAGCATTGAATATCCTCTGACTTGCAAAAGGGTTTGCTATGGAAATTGTTCACTTACTCAAGCCAATAGCCAATATTTCTAATCATTCTTTTGCCTCTAAGGGATTTATTCTTTCTTTTCTTTTTACCATTTCATATTAAAAACTCTGATATAGAACATGCACGAAACAAGTATACGGTTTCATCTCTGCCTCCCAGATATCAAGCAATAGAACATTGCCTCCCAACCTAGTATCCTCCAACATGTGCTCTGTCTCAATCACCTGTTCCTTCTTCCCCTTAGACCATTTAACAAAATAGAGACATCTGTGCATGGTTATAGGCTGCTACTAACTGGTTAATAAAACATACTAAGACCAAAGACACTTAGAGTAGGAAGGAATTCATGATAAAGCAGGGTCTTTAAGAAAGCAGATGTGGATAGAATCAGATAAATTATACATCATTGTCAGGTGTTTAGTTTTAGAAAGGAGCAGTTTCTCACATTGCAAGTCAGAGAAGAATGAAGAGAGAACTAGTTCAGTCAGTCAGTCATTTAACAAAGATTTATTAAGCTCCTATTAATTGGCAGTAACATAAAAAGTGCTAGAGGGATTTTAAAGGGAAAAAAAAAGTTCCACTCAGGCTGTCCTGTTAGAAGAACTACTTAATCTGGCTGAAAATGGAGAGGGGATCATGGATCTGAGGAAGAGCTGACAGGGGTGGGGGTGTAATTTGAACATTCCAGGAATGTGAATAACAATTCAAAAAAGCTACAGTAGAGAAAGCCCTAAGGAATCAACACATTTCCTTTGTAGGATTCTGAAAAGAGCAAAGCCTAGTATTTTGTTTTGAAAGCCAAGCTTGGAATGCTCATATAATACATCACAGTGAATCTTATTGATTCCATTTTTTAAATTGCACCTGCCATGGAGTCATGCCAAAACACACATACGAAATTAAAGCACAAAAAAACCCAATAAAACATAACAAGAGCTGAATGCTGCAAACTCAATTGCTTATTAAAAAACCATTAGCCTTAAAATGTTAGCTTGTCAGAAAACAATTCCTTTCCACTAACGTTGGCTTTGAAGGTCAGCTAATTGGAAATATATAGAATTAGGACAGGCAGAGAATTCAATAAAGCAGACCCTGCAGTGGAAGAAACTTTGCTCCAGGCCCTTGCTGGTGAAATTAGAAAGGCTTCATCAGGCACATGCCCACAGATCAGAGCTCTCGTTAAGCTGGGAATGATTATGGTTTTTAGAGTTCACCTGTAATATCTTAAGTCATCTTTTAAATATCCTATTTGACACAATATTTTAATGTCTCTTTAAGAGTGCTCAGAAATCCTAGGATGCTTGAACACTTTAGGAAAATCATCCAAATTAATTAGCTACTGACTCTTCTTTCACGTTTTCTTTTTTTCCTTCCGGTAATGTAGCTTTTAAAATTTTCTTCTTTCAGTTCTTTCCTTCTGTTCTCTGAAAATTAATATGCGTTTTTGATTTTGGATTTGTTTAGAGTAGAGTGTGATTACTGAGGTCTTAATTAACATTCAGGCTGACAGAAAACAGTTGAACCTGCTATTGTCTTTTGTACTGAGAGAGGTGTTTATTATAAATGTTCTGGGCTCTCTGAAGAGTTGGGAGAAGAGGACTTTGAAACTGATGCAAGTGACAGAGTACTGCTTTAGATCCTCATGGTTGGGAGAATTACAAAGGTGACTTGGGGAAAGTTATTTATAAGATCATTGACTAGAACATGAAAAGGAAACTACTTTACTTCAAATATGATACTTTTTATTGCTATTAACTGAAACATAAAATTTGAATTGGAGGAGATTTTATAAATCATCCAGTCTGATGACTTCCTAACACTGATGTCCAGGCTAATACAAGACACAAATGATATTTTCTCTAATTCCATGGCAGAATTATAAATAAAATAAGAAAATAGTGTAGATAGGTTTTCTATGAAGGTAGATTTATCATTTAAAAAAAAAAATCACAGGGTCCAGCAGATGGCATAGTGGTTATATCACTGGACTCCCACATGGCGGACTGCAGTTCAAGTTCCACACCTGGTGGCTTGAAAATCATGCTGGGCATAGAAAAGGGATTGGGGCTTGACCATCCCCCCTGGGGGCGATTTCTCACTTTCTCTCTTACTGTCTCTGTTTCTCTCTCTCTCCTTTGAGCACACATGCAGCCTAAGGCAAAAACCTCTTAAAAAACAAAGCAAAACAACAACAAAATTCACAATATAGTGCATGCATGAGAGAGAGAGAGAGAGAGAGAGAGAGAGAGAGAGAAAGAGAATATGTTCATCCCACAATCCTCTTTTTCCAGTCGTCCAGCCCATTGCATCTTGGGCATTTGTGCACACACGTCTGGTGTGTTTTTCAGGCTGACTGGGCTGGAGATTTGAACTGTAGTCACTCCATGGGATGGGTTTCTCTTGAGCAGTGCATTATTCTTGTGTCCATGGGACTGGTCCTTTTGTTTGCTTTTAATCCTAAAGTTATATTCTTATTTTTTTGGTTCTAATGTGCTTTTTCTTCTTTGAGGTGATGGATGTTACTTGGTGGGATGTTTAAAATGTCCTTGTTTAGATGAAGCAAAGCAATCGTTATTCTTGTAGAAGTTGAGTGACTAGGATCTCCCTTCTCTGAGCTCTTCTCTTCCATGTCTCTCAGTATCATTGCTTCCCTGTACAGTCTACAGTGTTCTCTTTCCAATGTCACGGTCCCTGCAAAAGAAAGCAACTTTGGAAAGGGATCAGCTTTAAGCCACTTTTCCAACTCCAGTGCAAAGTGAAGGTGAACTGGAGGTGCTAGAAGTCATTAATCCCTGCTCTCAATTTTCTTTTGTCAGGCACAGTGATCTCTCCCTCTGTGCTATCTCAGTATAGAGATAGATTTATCTAAATTCTTACATCACTTTAACAAGCTAGAATTCCCCCCCACCGTGTCCTTCACCTACTCCCTCATTTGCTTTCTCCATGAAACACCCTATCCACTTTCCTATTTTCTTCCTAGTCATTTTTCAATTTATTTCAATTTGGTTTTGTCTCTTTCTGGAACTGGAAATGCTTTCATCAAAGTCGGTGATAGCATCTTCCTACTAAAACCAATGGTTACTTTTCCATTTTCATCTTATTAAACTTCTCAGCATCATTTAACACATTTTTAAATGCAGAAATGTATTTAAATTTAAATACAGAAATGTTCCAAGATTGTCTCATTTCAGAGCCTTTACAGTTGTTCTTCTATCTTCTTCAATGCTTGCTCTTTCTGGTACATCCTTCTGTCCCCACTGGATTAAGAGAGTTTCACTTGATACCCAATATAAAGTAGTTCTGTCCATCATCTTTCACTACTCCTGTTGCTTTTCTTCAGCATTTCAAACTTTTCTTCATGGCACTTTTGACTGATAAATTGTTTGTGTCTTTGTCTCTTCCAGTACATGAAACTTTATGAAGGCAGTACCACTGATGCTAGATTCATTGTACCTGCAAAACCTAGCACAATGATTGATGCATAGTAGTTATGAGTGAAGTCCTGTCGAATGATTTGATAGGTACATAAATACTAATAGTTCCACAATCTTTTTTAGTTGTCTCAACTTGAAAGGTCATGCTAAGCCATTTATTTATTTATTTATTTGTTTGTTTGTTTGTTTATTTATGGTTAGAGGTTTTTGCCTTAAGGTTCGTTCATATGCTCACCAGAGAGAGAAAGAAAGAGAGAGACAGCTAGCGGGAAAGAGAGAAATCACACTCTGGGAGGGATGGTATGCTGCAATGCCTTCTCCTCCATTCTCCTCCCAGGATCTTGGGCACACATGCACACACACCCAGCATGAGTTTCAAGCCACTGGGTCCAGGACTCAAACCATGGCCGGCCATGTGGGAGTTAAGCGACGTAACCACTACACCATCTGCTGACCCAAACGCTAAGCCCTTTATACTCTACCTTTGCAATTACTCTAATATCTGTTTCTTCCTTTTAATCCTTACTCAAACTTTTCTTGCCTGAGCCCCCACTACTTCTTTAATATTTAATAAAACTCATCACTCATCTTACATCTTCTCTTGCTCATCTTCAGTCCATCTGTATATTACAGTTTGCCTTACAGCCTTCATGAAGCTCTGATTGTATCATTTCCCTATGGAAAAAACAAAAAAAAAAAAAAAAAAAAACAAGCAAGTAAAAAAACAAAAAACAAAACCAAAAATCTCCTTTGTCCAGAGCTTCTTCTAAACTTTTTATATTGGCATTTCTGGAGACCTGTCTAACCTATCCCAACTGTAAGTGACCATGACATCTCAAGATTTCACCTTTTGATTTTTTTTTTATATACCTCTCTTATTGAACCTTGACTCAATGTGGTGTGTGTTCTTTTTTCTTTTTTTAGAGAGAGATTTTTGCTATTAGGTGTGTGCACTTGTCAGAAAGGCAGAGCGGGACAGAGAGGTAGAAAGCGAGAAATAACCCCACAGTGGGAATGACCACACTGCAATTCCTTCTCCTCCATTCTCCTCTTCGGATTTTGGACACACGCACAGGCCTGGTGAGAGTTTTAAGCTCTGTTGGATCCAGGAGTTGAACCATGTTCGACTATATGGGCTTCCAGCGTGGGAGTCCAGTGATGTAACCATTATACAATCTGCTGGTCCCACGGTGTGTTTTCAAATCTCAGCAATTAGCGCAGTTCTTTATACACAGAAAATCTGTAAATATAGATCCTTGCTGAATAAATCATTGTGTGATCCTCTTGCTGTTAGATGATCAACATCAAATATAATACAGAATATGATAGTCTACAAATATTTGCAATTATTTTGTCAATAAAATAAAATTTTATTTTAAAAAGTGATCGATTTTAAACCCATATAGTGTTTGCATGTAACTGAAAGTATTGCATTTGGAAAATTTTGTTTAAGGCAATAGATGACTTCCTAGCTGTGATAATGTTAAATGTTTTACTGCTACTGATGCCTGTAGCTTTCTGAGTCAAAAGAGGAAAAATTTTGTCCTCCAAGACTGTCCATCTAAAATACCATCCAATTAATCACAAGACCCTTCGCAAAAAGTGTTGATGCATGTAGCTTTCTTTTTTCAGAAAGATCTGCAAGATATGAAGAGAACAATAGCCTCAGGGGGCACACTGAGGAGATGAGACTGTAAAATTGAAAAAAACCCACTCTGAACGTTTGCATCAGAGATCAGCTGCCTGCAGGTCCTGATACTGACTCCTAAGCATGCTGCTCAGACTATCTTCTCCGATCTCAGGGTCAAACTACCTTCACCACTCTCAGGGTCTCTCCTGCGACACTGTTGGCAGCTTTTCAGAGGATATGAATGGCTGAATATATATTTTATTACTTAAAAATATTTTTGAGTTGTATAATGCTGCAGTAAAATTATAATATAATTGGGACCAGCAGATGGCGAAATAGCTATGTCGCTGAACTCCCATGTAGTAAACCTCATTTAGAGTCCTGGACCCAGCGGCTTAAACTCACTCCGGGTGCGTGTGCATGCATGCTCAAGGTCTCGAGAGGAGGATGGAGGAGACAGGTTTGTACCATCTCCCCTAAGGGTTGATTTCTTGCTTTCTGTCTCTCCGGTAAGTGGAGGCACCCTATAGCAAAAATACCTCTCTCTCTGTCTCTCTCTCTCTGTCTATGCACTCTCCAGAAAGACAGAGAGAGACAGAGAGACAGAAAGCGAGAAATCACCCCCCCAGGGAGGAAGGCCACGCCACAATCCCTTCTCCTCCATTCTCCTCTCAGGATCTTGGGCATGCATGCACACGCGCCCAGAGTGAGTTTTAGCCACCAGATCTGGGACTCGAACCGAGATCGACTACATGGGAATCCAGCAATGAAGCCATTACGCCATCTGCTGGTCTGGAAGGAATTTTCTTTAATGGGTAGTTCTCTTTTCTTTTCTTTTCTTTTTAATATATCTATTTTGTTTATGATAGAGAGAGTGTATGGAAGCCTGAGAGAGAGAGACAGAAAGATTGAGAGAGATAAAAAAAAATCCCCCATAGGATCTCATCATGCTGTGATCACCTTTCTCTGGTCCTCTACATACTCAGCATGTTTTCAAGCCAACTGGCGTATCTGAACTCACAGTCAGTCATGTGGCTTCCAACACTGTAATTCAGCTTGCCATTGACTGTACCACCAGGCTGTGCCTGTGGATAATTTTTCTTAGCATAATACTTTTCAGTTCTCTCTGCACGTTAAAGTCATTTGGCAAACTTTCAAAAATGTAGATGTCCAAGTTTTACCCCAAACCCATATTATTCTTATTCAGTTGGTTAGGGGTGAATCTCAGGCATGTATGGTTTTTGAAAGCTCTTTGGATAAATTAAATAAATTAAATTTGCTTCCAGTGTTGAGGACTGTTGCAATGTGTGGGAGATTGTCATTCTGCTGTAATAATTGAAATTATTGATACAGTTGTTCAGGGGCTAATATTTTTTTTTGCTTCTCATGAAGCTATAAAGCTTAAGAAGTGCACACTGCACACTCCATGCCCACAGTGAATGCCAGTGACACTCCATACTCAGAATATCAATGAGTGTTTCAGTGGGTACTCGCTGTTAAAGTTGTAGTGTTTAGCAGTTAGAAGAGGAATGTCATGTCAGGTGTAACCTCTATCAATCATGGTCTAGTCTTGGAGTAAAAAAGTGCATGACTGATATTTGAGCTATTTTTATACCGTGCCTGATTCTTTTCCCAGCTTATGTTCCAATTACATTGAATTATGTGGTTCCCCCCCAAGTCCAATAATGCACAGGCTTTTTTTTTTCCCCCTCAGGCTTTTGCACAAGTTGTTTCTTCTGTTTGATTTCCCCTCGCCTTCTTGTCTGATTGAAAAATTCCTATTTATTCTCCCATAGCAATGGCGTACATTCTGAGTTGGTAGGCACAGTTTATGTGTCTATGTATGTTATATGTGTTTTTATTAGATTCCATTACAACCCTCAAAGTGTGTGCAATACCAGAAAGACTAAGATTCTTAAGATCAAATATGACGCAGTGAGTGGAGTCATACTTGGAAACCTCCTTGTCTCCAATGTCATTCCCAAGTTTCTTGCCACAGAGCTTTTGCCCCCTTTATGGGTTCCCAGAACATTTTACCTATCCTTATTTTTATTTATATATCTTGTTTCCCTGTGGACTGAGATATCACTGAAGTCATGACAATGCCTTACTCATCTTTTTATCCCAGATCTTAGCACAGATATATTCATTTGTATTTAGCTAGGGAGAAGGTTGAAGTTCAGGTCAACTTGCCTGGAATTTAAAGGTTTTCATATATTAAAGTTTTGGAAGAAACATTGCTTGTGTTTTCCAAATATTACCCATAGAGTTCAACTGTTAACCAGTCATTTCCCTTCTACAGGTCTCACGTAATATGCCTTCCAAGAAATAAGTTTATCCTTAATAAAATATGAAAGTTTTGAACTGTGATACATTGAGTCCAGGAGTGTATGTGTATGTAAATGCATAGAGTCACTGTGAATTTTCCAAGATTTTCTGTGATATTTTAGTTATATGTGCTCTAGAAAGAAAAGAAATAAATAGGAAGGAAAGCAATTATCAGCAAAATAATTCAAGAAATTCTCAGAACTTAAGGATGATGATTTATAGATTAAAAGACTAGCACCCAGAAAAATAGATGAAAATAGACCCATACTAAGATACGTCACTGTGAAATTTCAGAATGCCGGGAACAAAGAGAAAATTGTATAAGTTTCTAGAGGGATGAAAATAGGTCAAGCACAAAGGTTCAGGAATCAAATGGCTTAGGAATTTTTCAAACCGTCACTATAAACAAGAGAGCAAGGGAGTGATGTTTTGAAAATTCTGAAGGAAAATGATTTCTGACATATGTTTCTATTTCCACATAAGCTGATAATCAAATGTACAAGTAGAAAATAGACATTTTCAGACATATGAGAACTCAAAAATTTTATTTCCCTTCTGTAACTTTTTCAGCAAAGTACTAGAGGTTTTTCTCTACCAAAAGAAAAAAAAGAGTCAAGAAAGTCAATGGCATGAGATACAGAAATGGGACAACACAAAACAAGAGTGAAATCTCAGAGGTTGCTCAAGGGAGATCCTAACATAATAAATCTGAACCAGCCGTAGAGAGGAACCAGTCAAGAGAGTTACGGGAAAGCAGCTTTTAGGTGAGTGTACTTCAAAAATGATAGTATCGATAGAGCAATTGGTTTGAATAAAGACCTTGGGAGAAAATTTACACAATTAGTACAGAATTCCCAATCGAATCAGTGAACATCAAAATGCAGTGAAGTTGGAGCCAGCTGGCGGTGCAGTGGTTAAGATGCTGGATTCCCACATGGCTGAACACAGTTTGAATCCCAGACCCAGCAGCTTGAAACTCATGTTGGGTGTGTGTGCAAGTGTGTGCAAAATCCTAAGAGGAGACTGGAGGAGAAGTGACTGCAGTGTGACCATCCACCCCTGGGGGTTGATTTCTCATTTTTTTCTGTCCCTGGAGAGCGCACACACCCTATAGCAAAAATCTCTATAAAAAAATAAAGTTGAATTTGACAAGAAAATCAATAACATAGATACTTCTAAATAATTCATTGATTTTTTTATTCATGAAAATCAAAATAAAATATAAGGGCTAACCCATGGTCTGGTGGTTAAGGCAGATGGATCGCACATTGCTGACTACATGGTTCAGGACCCAGACCCAGCCACTTGAAAACCACACTAGTACTTGTGCATGCATGCCCAAAATCCTGAAAAGAGAAATGGAGAACAGATTGTGGTGTGACCATGCCCCAGGGAAGTGCTTTTCTTTTCTCTCTCTCTCTCTCTTTTTCTCTCTCTATGTCTTTCTTCAATGAGCACATGTACACTCTGGAAGATTAAAATTAAAAAAAGTACCTAGAACTTAATTGTATCAAAAATATTATATATTAAACTTTGAGTAGTAGCAAAAATAGAATTTAGATAAAAATTTATATAGTTTAATGTCTGTGCTACAAAAGAACTTGAAAATTATTGTGCTAAATATCTGACTTAAGAATTAGGAAAGAAACGATAGAATTGACTCTGAAAAGCTAAGATGAGGATATAATAATGATATAGCAGAAATTAATAAAATAAAATAATAAATAAAGCCAAAATTTTTTTCTGTGGAGAAAAAATAATAAAATATGCAAATCTCAAGCAAGATTAAGAAACCAAAAAAAAGGACAAATAAAATTAAGAATAAAAAGGGATACATAACTATAGCTATGGTACAGATGAAGAAGCTAGTAAGGGAATATAATGAATACTTTATGATAAAATGTTGAAAACAGATCACATGAATAGATTCATTATAAATATATAACAAAGTAAAAGCAAAGCGAATAAGAAGTATATAATCTGAATAGTCATAAATATTAAAGAAAATGAAAATTGTTCTAAAAAACATAGCATGATGCTCAGATTATTCCCTCAGAGTATTTCAATGTATATAAAGAATTATACAAAATAGAAAAATATTAAACATCCTAAACATGTTCTACGAGACTTGCAGACCTTTTATACCAACACCACACAAATAAAGTACATAAAATATAATAAAATTGCAGTTTATTATAATTTATGAAACAAATGGTAAAATCCCCAAAAATGGTAAAATCCCCAATGCAAAAAAATTTTATGTGGCTTCTTTGAGATAAAGCTTGCTCTGCTAGGTACTGCTCATCAGGGACAACCTCAAAGAAATTTGTGCCTTGAAGTTTTCTATAATATCCAAGCAATAGGGAACTGGATTGCAAATCTGTGTGGTGGCCAGTCTATGGCCATGACTTTTCTAGGGGCACGGATAACAGTAATGTTTTCCTCCTTGCTGTGCTAAGTGCCAAGATAACATTTACTGAAGCTCCTTGATTTTGGAAATGGTGACATGTTTACTTTGTTTTACCCTTATCAAGAAGATATAATCCTATCTCAGATCTATTTGGAGAGAACCTATTCAACTCCTCTTCAGTTTTTTTTTTTTTTTGGAGAGGTTTTTGCTATAGGGTGCGTGCACTCACCAGAAAGACAGAGAGAGACAGAGAGATAGAAAGGGAGAAATCACACCCCCGCCCCGGGGTGGGGGGGATGGCCACGCCATAATCCCTTCTCTTCCATTCTCCTTTCAAGATCTTGGGCACACACACACACACGCGCGCCCAGCATAAGTTTAAGCCACCGGGTCTGGGACTCGAGCCACAGTTGACTACATGGGAGTCCAGCAACGTAGCTATTATGCCATCTGTTGGTCCCTCAACTCCTCTTTTTAAGCGGGCTTTGGGCAATCTCTCTATTTCTAACATTGATTGATCTGTTGTGATTTTCAAGCTGCCAGGTTTGGGACTTGAACCACGGTCAGTCATGTGGGAATCTAGCATCTTAACCACTGAGCCATTTGTTGGCCTCTGGACACTCTCTCTTAATATGTGTGACTCGCTTTCTTACTAGCATACCCGTTTTTCTAAGGTTTCGTTCTTTCTTCTATGAGTGAGAGAGGCACACACTGAGAGAAACAAAGACAGAGAGACAAAACCCTCAACAGGAGCTTCACACTGGGATCCATCTCTAGCCTCAGGCTGCTGCAAATCATGGGGGCATGCATTCCAGCATGTTTAGGGTGGTCCCTGGACTCGAACCCAGAATCTTCCTATTTTTGTCAGTTTTACAATGTGATTTCTGCTATGCTACTACCTCATTCCTACCACTTTTTTGCTACTATTAATAGACTCTTCATCCAGAATTGTTCATTGTTTTTACTGGGAGTGTTGTTCCAAATAATCTTAGCTGCCATTATGGAACATACAAGTTGGTGAAATTTTAATCTCTTCTTTAGCAACCTTAAGCTCTGAGTATTCTTCATCTGGAAAATTTTTTATTCTATTCTTCTTTTTTTCTCATAGTGTTTTTCATTTGTTTCTGCCTGTGTTCTTTAGTGTTTTTCATTTGTTTCTGCCGGTGTTCTTTTTACAGGTTTGTTCCTGCTCTTTTTTGAACATGTCTTCACGTGATAAAAAGGTTTTCACTGGCTATTTCCAGGCTGCCTGTCTGGGGAAGTGACAGAGAAGTGTTTGAGAACAGTAGCAGTTTTCTTTAATATTCAGTTTTGCATATGTATGCATGTGCACTTAGGTGTATATGTTTTTTTTTTTTAGTTTTGTTTTCTGCTTAAATTTCAGTTTTTCCTGTATCAGCAGAGACATTGGTGACTCTGTGGTACTTCCAACACAGAATGTATGTCTTATGCTCTTTTTCACTCCAAGAGTGGGTGCAGGAGTAGGCATAAGAAATCTGAGCACTGATCACAGGCCATTGTGTTCAGGAGGAGGAAGAGTAAAGCAGAGAAAGAAGGTGAATGAAAACTGCGATACTGAGCTGGTTGTTCATATGGCCAACTGGGACTCAGTCCCACAAAGGACCTTTAAAGGAATTGTGTAGAACGCAGAATTGTCACTCTGAAAGATGGGCTGATTAGGACAATTACCTTTTAACTACCTTTTAGCATTGTTGCCGGATCGCCCCTGGGGATATTAATTCTGCAACATTTGTGAGCTGCAACTGTGTGCCAGCTGCATGGGCTCCTTTAACTTCCGAGAAAAACTCAAATAAGAGAAACAGAAAGCCATAGAAAGAGCACTTGAGATGTGGTGTGGGTGTGGGAAGTATGTGCAAGAACTGTCTATCATGACTGCATCAGGAGGCAGAGGTGGGCCAAGTGAGGGTGGCACAGGGCATGATAACCTCTGTCACATGTACCGACAGACTCATACTTAAAAAACACAGGCTGACTTGTATGCTTCTAGGGATAACTTAGGACAGGAAAATTCATGCTGCCAGCCCAAGTGCCCTATTTTTGTTGTTATGAATAAAATATTCTTGCTATCCAAATCTTACAGCATTTTACCTGGACAAGCATAATCTACAGATTTCTGAGATATGTAGCCACTGGTATCCTTTCTCAGATTTCTCTCTGAACTATACCTAAATCTACACTTCTTTGGAAATCTCTTTCTCCTGTTTTATACTTGTAGATTAAAATGTTTCCAGATTTTGCTAGTTTAGAACTTACAACTGTCATATTTTTTCTCTTTTATATTTGGGTTATTTCAGACAGGAGAAGGTAGAAATGCTGGGACCAGCAGATGGCATAATGGTCACATCGCTGGACTCCTACATAGCTGACTGCAGTTCAGCCCTGGACCCAAGGCTTAACACTCACCCTGGGAGCGTGTGTGTGTGTGTGTGTGTGTGTGTGTGTGTGCGCGTGTGCGTGTTTGCCCAAAACCCCGCGGGGAGAAGGGG
>NW_006160229.1:509933-519071 GCF_000334495.1 Tupaia belangeri chinensis | reverse complement strand
GGATTACGGCATGACCATCCTCCCTGGGGGGTGATTTCTCGCTTTCTATCTCTATGTCTCTCTCTCTCTATCTTTCTGGCGAGCGCACGTGTCCTATAGCAAAGACCTCTTAAAAATATTCCATTGTATAATACACTAAGTTTTTCTTAACCATTTATCTGTCTATGAACATTTGGATGATGCAATGAATATAGGAGTAAATCTAGCAAGTTCTCTTTATTCTTCTTTCTTCCTTTCTTTCTTTTTTCTTTCTTCTTTCTTTCTTTCTTTCTTTCTTTCTTTCTTTCTTTCTTTCTTTCTTTCGTCTTTCTCTCTCTTTCTTTCTTCTTTCTTTTTCTTTCTTTTCTTTCTTTCTTCCTTTGTCTTTGTTTCTTTCTCTGTCTGCCTTTCTTTGTTGTTTTTTTTTTTTTTTTCCATAGGGCACCTGATAGAGAAAGAGACAGACAGAGGAAAAGTGAAAAATCACCTCCTGGGGGGAGGCAATCCCTTCTCTAGGGATTCTGGGCACATACACAGGTGTGCCTGGTGCGATTTTCAGGCCACTGAGTCCTGAACTCGAACCATGTTCTGCTGTGTGGGAGTCCACATATTTGACATACACAGGCTGAAAATTAAGGGATGAAAAAAGCAGATCTCATGAGAATGGTAATAAAAAGAGAGTTCTGGTGACTATACTTAACATCAGACAAAATAGACTCTAAGTCGAAAACTGTCCTAAGAGACAATGAAGGTTATTACATAAAGACCACTTAACCACTATGCTAACTGCTGGTCCCTGCCTTTTAAGTTCTTGATTTCAGTTATTTTGAATATATATTGAGAAATGGCATTGCTAAATCATATGGTAATTCTATTTTTAATTCTTTTGCAGAACCACCATAATGTTTTCCATAGTGGCTGCACTATTTTACATTCCTAATTGTATATAAGAATTCCCTTTGTCCACATCCTTGAGAACATCTTTTGTCTTTTTAATAATAGTTCTTCTAAGAAGTGTGGAATAGTATTTAGTGGTATTAATCTTCATTCTCCTAATGATTAATGATGTTGATTATCTTCTCATGCTCTTCCTGGCCATTATGTTGTCATCCTTGGCTGAATGTCTTTTCAAGGCTTCTGCGAATGTCTATTCTATGCTTCTGCTTATGTTTTTACTTTATTTATTCATTTATTTTTCTTTTGTTTTTCTAGAGTTGTAGGAATTCCTAAAATGTTTGGATGTTAATGTTTTATCAGGTATGATGGTTGATTTTGCCTGTCAATGTTACTGGATTGAAGTATACCAGAAGGCTGCTGAAACATTGTAAGTGTATTTGAGAGTGTTGACAGACGTGATTGGCATGGGAGTCAATGCTAAGAAAAAGGAGGACTTGTCTCCAATGTAAGCAGGCACCATCCAATTTTCTGAGAGCATGAGAGGAAGGGGCAAACAGAAGAAGTGATATTCTTGTTTGTGAGATTTATGAATAATGAGTTTTTCATTGGTTTCTTCAGGGCTTCTATTTTTTTTATTCAGTTTTGATATATGTTTGTAGGAATTTATTGCTTCTAAGTTGTCCATTTGTTGATCTTTTACAACTGTTTATAATAACCCTTCATGATCATTTAAATTTCTGTGGCACTATTTCTTTTCTGATTTAATTGAGTCTTCTCTCTTTTTTTCCTAGTTAATTTAGGTAAGGTTTGTCATTTTGCTTATCTTTTTTTAAAAAATTATCTCTATTTTCATTGATCATTTCTATTGTTTGTCTATTCTCTATTATATTTCATTATGCTCTAACTTTATTTTTTCCTCCCTTTTCCTAAAATTGTACTGTTTCATATTTTCCTAACTCCTTCAGGTATAACGTTAAGTTGTTTATTTGAGATCGTTCTTTTTTTAATGTAGGTATCTATTGTTGTAAGATTCCTTTTTAGTACTGCTGTAGTGGCATCCCATAAATTTTGAGATGTAGAGCTTTTGTTTTCATTTGTCTCAAGATGTTTTCCAATTTCTCTCTTGATTTCTTTTTTAATCTAACAGTCATTCAAGTGCATTTAATTTTTACGTATTTTTGAGTTTTCCCAGATTTGTTGTTGTTACTTCTAATTTTATTCCATGAGGAAGAAGAAGATACTTGTAAGATTATTTTATTCTTTGGGGCCAGTAGTGAGCGTAATGGCTATGTCGCTGGACTCCCATGTAGTCAATCGTGGTTTGAGTACCGGACCAGGTGGCTTAAACTCATGCCAGGTGCGTGTGCGTGTGTGCCCAAGATCCTGAGAGGAGACTGGAGGAGAAGGGATTGCGGAGTGGCCATCCCCCCTGGGGGGTGATTTCTCGCTTTCTGTCCCTCTGTCTCGCTCTGTCTCTCTGGCGAGCACACGCGCCCTATAGCGAAAAAAAAAAAACTCTCAAAAAAAAAAAAGATTAAATTATTCTTCAATTTGTTAAGACTTAATGACATAGCATGTAATATATCCTCCAGAATCTTCTGTGTACCCTTAGGAAAAATGTATATTGAGTGGAATATTCTGTATATGTCTGTTAGGACTATTTGGTATTCAGTAGTTCCCCCATCTCCATGGAGGATATGTTCAAAGAATCTCACTGGTTGTGTGAAACTGTGGATAGTACTAAACCCTATATATATACCATGTTTTTTCTATGTATGCCTAACTAAGTTAAAGTTTAATTATAAATGAGGCAGAGTAAGAGGCTAACAATAATATATAATAATAAAAGAACCATTATAAGAACATACTGCAATGTAAGTTATGTAAACGCAGTTTCTCTGTGTATCAGAACATTCTATTGTATTGTACTAACCTAAGTTCGACTCACAATTGACTGAAAATATGGCGAGCAAACCATGATTAAGGGAAGACTACCATATAGAGTGGTTCAAGTATGCTGTTTCTTTCTTGATATTCTCCTGGATGATACATCCATTATTTAAAGTTGGGCACTGAAATCTTTTTTGGGGGAGAGATTTTTGCTTTAGGGCATGTGCGCTCGCCAGACAGAGAGAGACATAGAGACAGAAAGCGAGAAATCACCCCCCAGGGGGGATGGTCACGCCGCAATCCCTTCTCCTCCATTCTCTTCTCAGGATCTTGGGCATGCACGCACACGTGCCCGGCGTGAGTTTTAAGCCACCGGGTCCAGGATGCCAACCGTGGTCAACTATGTGGGAGTCCAGCGACATAGCCATTATGCTAAATGCTCGTTCCCGGCACTGAAATCTTCTATGATTATTTTACTGCTATGTATTTCTCATTTCAGATCTGTTAATAGTTGATTGACATATTTTAGGAGCATTGATGTTCATTGCATATGTGTTTATAACTTTTATATGTTCATGTTACATTGAGCCTTTTTTCATTATGTAATAACCTCCATTGTCTCTTATTACAATTTTTTGTTTAGAATCTATTTTGTCTGAAGTAAGTGTATTCACTTAAAGTTCTCTTTTTATTACCATTTTCATGAGAGGTCTTTTTCATTCCTTCATTTTCAGCCTGTGTATGTCAAATGTAAGATAAATCTCTTTTAGACACCACATGTTTGAATCTCATTTATTCATTCATTAAACCACTCTGTGTGTTTTCATTGGTGAGTTAAACCATTTATATTTAGAGTAGTTATTGGTAGATACGGATTTGTATCTTGTTTTAATTTTTTTTTCTATTTGTAATGTTCATGTTCTCTTTTTCTCTTGTTGCCTTTATGGTTTAATGATTTTTTAGTAGTATGCTTTAATATTTTCCCTTTATAGTTCATGTACTTACTATAATTTTATTCTTTGTGGTAACATGAGGATTTCATTGAATCATTTACTGGTATATCAGTATATTTTATGATGATAACAAATGAATTTCAAATACCTCTTAAAACTCAACACGTCTCGTCTTCAAACACTATGTTATCAATAATGGAGTTCTTTTTACGTTGTGTGATCATTATTAAATCTTTGTGGCTATTTTTATTCTTAATTGTTTTGTCTTTTTTTTTTTTAGATTTTTTTTTTTTTTTTTTTTTTTTTTTTTTTTTTTTTTTGCTAGAGGGCATGTGGAGTTTCCGGAAAGACAGAGAGAGACATGAGGGATGGCCAAACCACAATCCCTTCTCCATTCTCCTCTTGGGATTTTGGGCACACATGCACATGCATCTGGCATGAGTTTTAAACCACCAGGTCTAGGACTTGAACCATGGTCGACTATGTGGGAGTCCAGCAACGTAAGCATTACACCATCTGCTGGTTCCTAGTTTTGTCTTTTAATTTAGGGTATTTAGAATGCCAAAAGTGCTGGAGAGACTGAATGCCCACATCAGTCCCTTTCCCTGACTGGATAAAATGCAGGCCAAAGGTATCCTACTCGGTGTTATGCTGCGCCAGCTTGAGGGATACATGCTGTAGACAAAGTGAAACTTATTTTCTTACCCTTAATGCATTTTTTTCCTCAACTTTTGTGCTCTTCTGAGGTGCTGTTACTTTTTCCTTGTTTCCAAAATGTTTACAAATGCATTATTGTCATATGTGGGAAGTTATTAAAACAGTGCTTTGGGGAGGGGGCTGGGGTTAAGGACATCCTAACCTGTCATAATGTTGATGTCGCACTTCTGACACAAGGATCTTTGTGCTTTTTTAAAATGTAAGTATATCTGTGTTATTTATCATTATCTCAAATATCATGTAGATTTAAGTATGTTTAGAGTATATGTTTTTCACCTCTTATTTTTAATATTCTTCGAAATATTTCCTATGTGGATATATAATAAGCTGCCTTACTGGATATAAACGACTTTCAAATTGATTTTAAGCTACAACCAATCTTTCTTGGTAAAAAATATATAGAGAATTTAAGTAATAAGTATTTCTTCCAATAATATGTTTACAGCGCGCAATGCATCTACTGCAAGAAATAATGTTTAAATGATCAGAAGGTGGTTGACCTAATAATACTAATGTAAACTTGAGGTCTTGAGTAGGAAAGGAGAAACATTTTCTACTCCTTCTGTGAATATAAGTCTGTACATGCACAAGTCTCTCCATATTGTTATACATTTGCTATTTTTCACTGTCTTAGCATGCAAAATCCTCATTCTTTCTTTTAATTTGGGTAGGTGGAAGCTTGCATCCTCAAAAAGAATGCAGCAGTTTGGACTGTTTTCTAATAATTTTATTGCACTTTCTCTCTCCTGCTATATTCCTTTGTGATTTTTTTTTTTTTTTGGTAGTGATAGTCTTTCGCATCCTCAAAAAGAATGCAGCAGTTTGGACTGTTTTCTAATAATTTTATTGCACTTTCTCTCTCCTGCTATATTCCTTTGTGATTTTTTTTTTTTTTTGGTAATGATAGTCTTTAATTCTTTTTTCTTTTTCTTTTACGTATTTACCATAGGTATTTTGTTTGTGATCACCACAAGGCCATTTCAGTGTAGCTGAACTCAGTTTTGTGCTCTTCTTGTGTACTGAAACTTCCTCACTGGATTTTGTATTTGTCATAAAGGTATTTTATTACTCTATGTTGTTATTAACTCAATGTTTTTGGGAGAAGAACTGGGATTTTCTATTCTGTTATGTTGCTGACATCACTCCTCATTTTGTAATTCGTTTTATTGTCAAATTATATTTTGTTACATGCATATAATGTATTTTATTGACTCATTCATTAGTTTATGTGCAGTTGACTTGTTTCCATCTTTTGGCTATTGTGAATAGCACTACTATGAACATTAGTATACAAGTTTTATGTAAACATCTCGTTTCAGTTCTTCTGAGTTTATGCCTTGGTGTGGAATTAATGAGACAAATGGCAAGTATTTTCAAGCTTTAGTGGAATTTTCAGACTGTTTTTTTAAAACATCAGAGCCATTTCACATTTGCAAAAGTAGTGTGTAGGAGTTCCAATCTCACCACATCTTAACTGATACTTATTATTGTCTGTCTTTGTTCATTACCAGCCTAGTTGGTGTAAAATAATATCTCACTGTGGTTTTGATTTTAATTTCCCTACTAGCGAATAATGTTGTGTATCTTTTCATTTGCTTATTTGGTCATTTGCCTGTCTTTTTAGAGAAGTCCTTTGGCAATTTTATGACTGGGATTTTTACTTTCCAGTTGTTGATTTGCATGAGTTCTCTATACATGATGGGTCTTCAAAAAGTTCATGGAAAATAAATATGAATGCAGTTCAAAAATGTTTGCACCAAAAAAAACCTCACACTTTAAGTCCATTTTTCCACAAACTTTTTGAAATACCCTTATATTGCAGATAATAGACTTACTGTGTATGTGATTTGCACATACTTTTCCCATGTTGTGTGTTATCTTTTCACTTTTATTGATACTATTTTTTGAAACACAAAACTTTTTTTTTAATTTTGAAGAAGTCCATTTTTTTCTATTTTTTGTTTTGCTTTTGGCTTTGATGTTATATACTAAAAAACAGAGTGTAAATACGGTCATGGAGATGTCCCCTATGTTTTATTCTTTTTTTCTTCAAAGTTTCTTCAAAATCTTAGCTATTATATTTAGATCTTTGTTCTGTTTTAAGGTGCAATATATATATATATATATATATATATATATATATATATACACACAAACATATCCTTAAGCTAGTCTCATATAGCCTTAATAACTTTAGATTTGTAGTAAGTTTCAAAATTGGGAAAATTTTAGCCTCCATGTTCATTGTTTAATTTGATCCTTTGGTTTTCTGTATAATTTTAGAATCTGCTAAACAGAGAGTTTGGGTGGTTTTTTTTTTTATATAAGGCTATAAAGCAAGTATGGTCATGAGAAAGACAGAGAGACACAGACAGAGAGACAGAGAGAAAGTGAGAAATAACTCTCTCAAGTCCTCCTGTCTTCCCTGGGTATTCGTGCACACATGCCCAGTGTGATTTTCAAGTTAGTGGGTTAAGGACTTGAACTGCAAAGCCAGCCATGTGGGATCCAGTTTCTTGACCTCCATGTCACCCATTGGCCCAAGAGCTGATATTCTTATAGGGGCTGTAATAAATATGTAGCATATTTTTAAAAGTATTGCCATCTTAATGTAAGACTTCCATAAACACAACATTTCTTTCCATTTATTTAGGTGTTTAATTTTCTTCAACATATTTCACAGTTTTCACGGTACAAAACTTGCACTTCTTTTATTAAATCTATTCCCAAGATTTTTATTACTTTTGATGCTATTGTAAACATAGTTGTTTTCTTCATTTAATTTTAGATTTTCATTTCTGTTGTACAACAAATGATTTTTGTATATTTATCTTGTATCCTGAATACTTGCTGAATTTATTAACTTTAATTTTTTTCATACTCCTTAGTATTTTTTATGTACAGGATAATGTCATCTACGAATAGAGAAAAAATTAATTATTCTTTTCAAATTCAGATGCTTTTTATTTAATATTTTTGCCTGATTGCACTGTCTGAAAACTCTTCTACAATGTTGAATAGAAGTGGGATTGTTTGCCCCTGCTTAATATGTGTTGAATACCCCACACTCTGTGGCAGAAACTGAAGGATTGGAACATATAATTTGAGAAAGTTTCCTTCTATTCCATTTGTTAAGTGCTATAATTATGAAAGTATGTTGGATTTTTGTCGAACACTTTTTCTGCATCTATTGAGATGATCATGTTATTGCTGTACTTTTATTAATATGGTTTCTCCTTCATTTCCCATTTGGGATTTAGGGCACACACACACACACACACACACACACACACGCACACACACAGACACACACACACACACACACACACACACACACACACATACACACACTCCCGGCATGAATTTCAAGCCACCAGGTCCAGGACTTGAACAACACAGTTGGTCATGTGGGTTCTAGCCACCTTAATTACCATGCCACATGGCTGGCCCTTGTATTGTCCATTTCATCTTTCAGTTTCCTTGGCTTTGGCTTCATCTCTTTTGAAGCCTCCTTTTAAAGTGCATATATATTTATGGTTCTTACATCATCTTGGATTGACCTTCTCATCAGTGAAAACTGTCCATTTTTTATTTCAGTGACAATTTTTCTCTGTTTTGTGTAATATCAGTATATAAATCCAGTTCTCTTTTGATCACTTTTTATATGGTATAACTTTTCATTTTTATTTTCAACCAATTTCTGTATTTGGATAGAAGTGTGTCAGCTGCAAGCGGTAAATGACTGAATTATGTAATTTTAAAATTCTGTCTTCATATTTATGTATTTTAGTAGGTTTGTTCAATCTATTATATTTGATATAATTAGTGATAATTTCAGCGTTAGTCTGTCACATTGCTTTCTGTCTTCTGTATACCATGCCTTTTTTGTTCCTCCATTGTCCTTTTGCTGATTTCTTTTATATCCATAGATATTTTCTAGTGCGTAATTTTTATTTCCTTTGTAATTCGTATCATACTTAAAATGTCATCTTCTAGCATTTACACTGAACATTATAATTATCATCTTAACTTACAATTATCTAGTTCAGAATAATACTAAATTAATTTATGTAATGCACAAAAATTATGTTCCTATATAGATTTGTTTTCTCCTCCTTCCTTTGTGTTGTTATTGTCATACAAATTAAAACATCGTGTATTTTATGCCCACAACAGAGGTTTATAGTAATTGCTTTACACGTTTGTCTGTAAAATCAGATAGGGCAGAAAAATTATTACAACAGAAATACATCTATGCTGTATTTTTAATCTATCTATGCAGCTACTCTTACCAATGTTCCATTATTTTTCCCGCGAATTTGGGCTACTGTCTTGCATCCTTTTATTGCACACTAAAAACTCCAGAATTTTGTGTAAGATATGTCTGCAAGAAAATCATTGTTTTAGTTTTTGTTCATCTGAGAATGTGTTGATTTTTCCTATGTTTAAACAATTTATGAGACCAGCAGATGGCATAATGGTTACATTGCTGTACTCCCACATTGTTGACCGTGGTTCTGGTCCTAGATCCAAAAGCTTGAAACTCACACCAGATGCTTGTATATGCATGCCCAAAGTCCTGAGAGGAGAATGGAGGAGAAGGGATTGTCATATGACCATTCTCTCTTGGGGTGATTTCTCACTTTCCCTATCACTTTCTCTGTCTCTCTGGTGAGCGCACATGCTCTGTGGCAAAAAATCT
>NW_006160229.1:463540-509478 GCF_000334495.1 Tupaia belangeri chinensis | reverse complement strand
TATATATATATATACTGTGTGAGAAAGCACTCTTTGATGTCTCCACTTACAAAGACACAAATCCAGTTGGATTAGGTGCCAACTTAATGACCTTATTTAACTTTAATTATGCTACTGAAGGCCACACTTGAGGTTAGGTTATGATTTTAACACATGAATCTTGGGGAGACATAAATCTTCATTTTATAGCAGATTTTAAGTCTGTTCTGTACTCTTCAGTGATTCAGAGAATTCTAGTTCATTTGAGATGCTATAACAAAATACCATAAACTGGACAGATTATTAACAACAGTAAATTATTTATCATATTTTGGAAGGTTGTGAAGTTTAAGATTAGAGTGCTGGTAGATTCAGTGTCTGGTGAGGAAATTTCTTGATTCATACACAGCTGACTTTTTGCTGTTTTCTCAAATGACAAAATGGATCTCTCTGGGATTATTTTTTTTCTGCCTTTTTGTTTGTTTGTTTTCTGTTTTGTTTTTACTTATTGCCAGAGGGCATGTCTGCTAGCCAGAGAGAGACAGAGACATATGGAAAAATGGAGAGGTTTGAGAAAGTACTCCTCAGTGGGCATGGTCATTCCACATCCCTTTCCATTTTTACATTTTGTTGAGATTTTAGGCTTGCAGGCACACATGTTTGGCATGTCACAAGACACTAGAGTTAGGATTTAAGCCATGCAGTCAGCCATGTAGGATTTGGCTGCCTTAATTGCCAAGTCATTGGGCTGGCCCTCTGGTATTTTGTAAAGGTAGTAATTCCATTTAGATAAGGGCTCCACCATTATGATTTAATCACCTCTCAAAGGTGTGTACTAGAGAGACAGAGACATTGAGGGAAAGTGAAAAATCACCCCCCTGGGAACCAGCAGTTAGAGTAATGGCTATGTCGCTGGACTCCCACGTAGTCAACCGCGGTTCGTGTCCCGGATCCGGTGGCTTAAAACTCACACCGGGCGCGTGTGCGTGCGTGCCCAAGATCCTGAGAGGAGAATGGAGGAGAAGGGATTGCGGCGTGACCATCCCCCCTGGGGGGTGATTTCTCGCTTTCTGTCTCTATGTCTCTCTCTGTCAGTCTGGCGAGCGCACGTGCCCTACAGTGAAAATCTCTCCAAAAAAAAAAAAATCACCCCCCAGGGAGAATGGCCATACCACAATCCCTTCTCCTTCATTCTCCTTTTGGAATCTTAGGCATGCACACCTGGAATGATTTTGAAGCCACTGTGTCCAAGACTTGAACCTCAGTGGGCTAGGTGGGAGTCCAGTGTTATACATGTAATCACAATATATCAATTAGCTTGTAAAGTGAATTTACCCAAGATGAATACACCTCACACCAGTCCAGGAGAGGATACTATACACATTATTATCAAAAGACAACAGTCCATTTTTGTGTCTTATAAATATCTTGCCTCTCTATTTTACTCAATTCCTTTCCACACACTGGCTTTTTTATAGAAGATGTTTTCAAACTCCTTACCTAAAATATAGTCCATTTTTTAAATGTTTATTCTGTGTGTGGAAAATTCTCTCTCTCACTATGTCTCTATTTCTCTGTCTTCCTATTCTCTTTCTTCCCTTCTCTTTTTCTACACACTCACATTGCACCCACAGAATGCACGAATAGATACATGTTATATTCAGCATATTAATAATATTGTTCAAATAATTTACATTATTTGGCTTTTTTAAAGCCAATTTTGAAGAGAAACTTTTGTTAAAAATCTACCTTAGTGGGAACCAGCAGTTAGCGTAATGGCTATGTCGCTGGACTCCCACGTAGTCGACCGCGGTTCGTGTCCCGGACCCGGTTGCTTAAAACTCACGCCGGGCGCGTGTGCGTGCGTGCCCAAGATCCCGAGAGGAGAATGGAGGAGAAGGGATTGCGGCGTGACCATCATAGGGTGCGTGTGCTCACCAGACAGACAGAGAGAAACATAGAGACAGAAAGCGAGAAATCACCCCCCAGGGGGGATGGTCACGCCACAATCTCTTCTCCTCCATTCTCCTCTCGGGATCTTGGGCACGCACACGCACCCAGCGTGAGTTTTAAGCCACCGGGTCCGGGACGCGAACCGCGGTCAACTACGTGGGAGTCCAGTGACATAGCCATTACGCTAACTGCTGGTTCCCCCTGTCTTTGTGTTTTCATCAACGTTTGTTTAAAGTATTTTGGGGTTATTTTATTTATTTCTTTCTGATTTATAGTAGGCATGTCATCCTTTTAATTATGTGGAAGTATACTTCTTCATATCTAATAAAGGTTTTTTTATTTTAACTTCATTTTATTAATGTTAAGATGCTAGTTTGGTTTGGTTACTATTTGCCCTATATATATCTTATCAATTTAATCATTTTGACCTTTTTGGTGTTTGATAATTTCTTCAGTCTTGCATCTTGTCAGTATCTTGGACACATGCATACATGCCTGGCATGTTTTCAGGTCAAGTAGACTAGGAACTCAAACTGCAGTTAGCATGTGGCTTCCAGCTCTGCAGTCCAGTAAGGTACTGACTGCACCGTTGAAGCTGGACCTGTTGGTATTCTTTTAAGTGCATTTCTTTTAAACAGTAAATAGCTAGGTTTTCAAATTCTAATATAACTTTCTTGTCAAATAAACTGGCTTAATCTATATTTATTGTTATTTTATATATTTGGAATTATTCATGTCATCTCATTCTATATTTTACTTACCATATTTTTTTTCTTTTTCTTCTTAGTTTATGCTGCAGGATAAAGTATTTGTTCATTACTTTTATGTTTTACTTTGCTGAAACTAAAGTTTTTGTATTTCTGGTGGTTGTTTTTACATTTTCAGCACACATACGTATATAATTTTTGTTTTTGTGAGAGAGGGAGAGAAAAAGGAAGAGAGATATGTATTTTGGGGAAGGTCTTGCTATGCTGTGATCCTTCCACCTCAGGCTTGTAGTTAGCTATAATTACAGGAGTGTGCAAGTGCACCCTGCTTGTTTGGTTAGCTTGGTACAGAAATTGAACCTTGGCCTCCCCTGTGGTCCCAGCCTTTTTTAGAGGCACCTTATCACCAGCTAGATCAACTTACATAATGTTTCTACCAAATCCTAAAGTTACTAAACATCTCTGAACTCCTGAAATGCAAGAGGAAGACCTTACAATGTCCAACAAATCAATGAATCACCACTTTCAATTTTTCTGGATATTGCCTAGAACTTAATTCCTTTTTGAATGTAAACAATACGTGTTCTTTGTGGGGTAGCAGACACACTTTTGCAAATCCTCTTTTCGTGGAGCAAACATCTGGGATGTTTTTCATTTCTTTGACTACAACATATTGAAAAGATTCTCTGTCTTTTTTCTGTCCTATGACTTAACCCCTCCCCATCCATTTTATTGTGCTGAATGTGTGTCCTCCCCAAATTTATGAGTTGAAGTACCAACCCCTATTGCCTCCATATGTGACTGTATGTAGAGATAGGACTTGTAAAGAGTTATGTTAAAATATGATCATATGGATGGATCATAATCCAGTATGACTAGTGTCCTTATTAGAAGAGGACATCAGCACAGAAGGAAGATCATGTGATGGCAGAGGGAGAAGATGGAGAGGTCTCAGAAGCCAAGACTGTTGAACCTAGATCTTGGACTTCCACTTTTCAGAACTGTGAGAAAATAAATTTCTGTTGTTTAATCCACCCAGTCTGTGGCACTATGTGATGGCAGCCTAGAAAACTAATATATTCACTCTATATTTCTATTCCATTTCTTTTAAAGCTATTTATTCTAATATTTTTTTAAAGAAAGATATTTTTTGTATAGGACACATGTGCTCACTGGAGAGGCAGAGAGACAGAAAGCAAAAAATCACCCCCCAGGAGTAAAATAGCCATACTGCTGTTGCAAGATTTTTATTCCATGATACTTCCCTAGTTTCAACCATCTTGGATCATGGCCACACACTTGTGTTCATGTCTGACATGCTCAGGGAAGCCCTGGGACACAAACTCAGGAGCTTTCCTTTGTGGGTCCAATTGCATTACCATTGCACCACTACCTGGCCTCTAGAAGTATTCGTTTTGTTTTTAAAATTCAGTTGTATCTTTTTGTTTAAAATAAACCCCATACCATTTCCATGTTTTAACTTTATACCTAGATATTTACTGTATTCTCTAAGTAATATGATTTGATCATATTTTGTTTTGAGAAATGTCTAGAACACAATGGCCATTTTTTGTGTCTTCCATATGCCTAATGCATTGTCTGACCTATCATTCGACTACAATACATTTTTAGTAAACTGACTAATAGAAACAAGTCTAGACTAGAAGTTTGAACTAGATTCTATCATACCTGTGCAATTCACTAAATGGGTAAGGAAACTAACTTATCTAGGCCTTATTTCCTTCTTTCGCACTATGAGGGTTTGATTTTTCCCCCCCTCCGGTTAGAGTATCACACATTTTTATTTGCCTGAAAATTTTGTCCAGTCTATCCAAAGTCATGTAGAAGGAGATAAAAGTTCCTTAAGTTCTATTTTTCCTTTGGTTCTCCTCACTTACTTTGAAAAAAAAAAAAAAAAACAGTTTAAGCTCACCTTACAAGCAACCCTAAAGCCCACCTTGTTTCTCTATTTACTAAACAAATCTGAATTTAATAAGACATACTTTTGCTGACGGCAAGTAATGGAAGAATCAGAATCTCCCAGAGACCATAGGCTTCATTTCCCCTCATACTTTCCTAGCAGGATCTGCAGTTACTGCTGTACTTGAGCTGTTTAAGGCTAATAACCCTGGAGCTGGGAAAAAAATACCTCACTTTACTGTTTTACAGCAGTCACTGTCTGATAATCACAAAATGATTTCTGGGTCAGTCATGCATCCTCAAGGTAAGACCAAAATGCCAGCTCAAATAATGGGACATTGGAGTGCCTTAATAAAGAGAATTCTATAAAATGCTCAGAGGCACCAGTCTTAAAATTGCAACAGATTTTCTTTCATGCCTGCTCCTTGCTAAACTAGGTGCTCGATGACATATATGTATTTAAGAAGTGTAACTGAATTCCACTGACGTTGGTGGCGAATGTAAGATTTGAATGCCCCCATTAAGATAAGTACTGTTAAGCAAGTGACTTATGAAGATGTGTGCAAAGACTATTTATACTTTTTATAGAGGCTCCATCTTTGAGGGAGTTCAATTAAAATTCTCATGTTCATGGAGCTCAAGTGCCAGAAAGAGTTTCCACTAAAAATCTCTTCTTAGAATTAAAGGATAAAAGGGATGGATATATTTTAGTTCCTTTTTATCAGTACTCAGTGTTAATAATTAAAGTTTAATGAGGATTTTTTCCTTCAGTTAATTTTTTTACAACCAGGTTTGCAGAAACTTTGGAAAAAAGAAGCTTCTCCTTTAGAGTGTATTGTCTGCCAGCCACATGCGAATATAAAAAAATGACAAGCAGTTTATCAACAAGTATTTGAGGCCTTTGACTTTCTAATTTAGGATCTACACAAATATTAGCTAGGAAAGTGCTTCTAAGAAAAATGTTACAAAGTTATGGAATATCTATGCTTGTCTATACCAGTTAGTTCTATGTATGTCAAACATAGCTTGTTAGAGATGTCAAATGACCCTGTGAGTGTAGTCTTGGGTTTGAGGCTTTATACGAATGTAATTTATATGATGTAAAGAGAGATCTTTGACATCATATATGCCTCAACGAAGGGAACATCCTCCTTACATAAAATTGTCACTGTTACAGATCTCTTATTTGACTTGATTGATTTATTTTTTCCAACCAATACTTACTGAGCACCACCTATGTGCCAAACACTGTTCTACACATTGAGGATGCAGCAGCACAGAAAACAAGAAGAAATTCCTACTCTCTCAGAAACTACATTCTAAAGGAATGATATACAAGACGGTACCAGCAGTTTAATTTTTTTTTTTTTGCAAAATAAAACAAGGTACATAAGTCAACTTTAGAAAAATAAAGCATGTAAAAGGTATTGCGTAGTGGCTGATTGGAGTTTAAATTTAGATAAGGTGACCAAGGAAAACTCCATAAGAAAATGACATTTGGAGCCAGCAAGGTGGTATGGTGGTTAAGGCATCTGGATCCCACATGGTCAAATGCAGGGTTCCAGTCCTGGATCTTGCAGCTTAGAAAACACACTAGGGAGGGAGGACAACATGTCCAAAATCTAGAGAGGAGAATGGAAGAGAAGGGGTCGTGGTGTGATCATCCCGCCTATAGGATGATTTTTCACTTTATCTCCCTTTGTCTAGCACACACACTCTATAGCAAAATAAATAAAGAAAAGAAAAGGAAAAGGAAAAAGAAAATGACATTTGACTAAAGATCTGAAGGAAGTTAGGGAGTGAACCATGCAGATGTATGAATAGCATTCTAGGCAGATGGAGTAGCAATTGCAGAGACCCTGAAGCATGAGCAAGCTTGATGGTTTCCACAGACAATTAGGAGGACCATAAGTCAGGATCAGAATGAATGAGCAGGGGAGAGGTACGAGGCAAGGTCAGAAAGATTTATGATCATTTAAAATCTTATAAACCATGGTGAGGAATACAGATTTAATTGTGAGTGAGATAGAAATCCACTGGCAGGTTTGAAGCAGGAGAGGCAAATATGGAAGTGAGGGGCTAAGTCAGGACACTATTGCAGTGTTCCAGGTAGAAGATAACCATGTTTTAGACCACATGGTAGCAATGGTGGTTGTGAGGAAGTGTTAGATTCTGTTTATATTCTGAAATTAGAACCAACAGTATTTGTTGATGATCCAGATGTGGGTTCTGTGGGGTGGTAGGAAGTTATTGATGACTTCAAAACTTTTTCCATAAGCAACCGGAGTTGCCATTTCCTGTTCTGGGTGAATAAGTTTGGTTTGGGAGGACCTAGGAGCACAGTTTAGAACATGGTAAGTTTGAGATGCCTATTATTTACTGGCAGTGATGAGTGATGGCATATATGGATAAGGCACAAATCCTGGAGCCACACTGTCTGAATTCAAATCCTCTCTCCATCAGTTAGCAACTGTATGACCTTGAACAAATTACTTAACAATCTGAGTCTCTGTTTCCTTGTCCTAAAACAATAATTGTAACACTACTCAGTTCATGGGGCTGTTGTGAGGATTAAATGATTTGCTTTATCAAAAAGTGCTTAGAATAAAGTCTGTCAAACATATTAGTTTGGATCACTATAATGAATTGGCATAAACTGGGTGGCTTATAAACAACAAAACATACTTCTTACAGCTCTTGAGGCTGGAAGTTCAAGATCAGAGAGTACCAACATGGTCAGGTTCCAGCAAGGGCCCTCCTCAAGCTTGTAGAAGTTGGCTGTATCTTCATGTAGTGGAGAGCAGAGAGAGAGAAAGCAAGCTTTCTAGTCTCTTTTTATAAGGTTATTAGTTAATATTTGTGAAGGCTTTTCATATCTAATTACCTCCCAAAGGCCCTACCTTCTAATTCCACACTTTGGGAGTTAGAATTTTAATATATAAATTTTGGGGAGATAAAAACATTCAGTCCATAATGGCAGTATACAAGCATTAGCTGTTATTTCTGTTGTTATTATCAGCATTATTACCATAAGACATTCCAGTTCAGATGTCAACTTGAGTTCTGAATATATAAAAAATATATATATATATGAACATATATTTATGTGTGTGTACATATATATATGCCAATAATTTATACTGTTAATTTTCTTCCTAAACTGCCCTAAAGGAACATATGACCTTTCATCACAGTAACTGTGCATTTAGAAAAAGGAAATAATAATGTTTGGGAGAACACTGGATACTGGTCCTTAATGACTCATAATTCTAAGAGACTTAAACATCCCTGTAGTCTACCAATCAGATGAGGGACTAATGGTCAGGTAATCAGTGGATTTTACACTCAAGTTCATCTCTAAGTTCGGGTCCCCAAACTCATCCTATGGTCACTTTCCCAGTTCTGGAATGCATAATGGAATAGATACACTAAACGAGTGTCAGGATTTCCTCTTTGTTAGGAAGTAAAGAGCTGACTTGCAGAATAAGAGCTATTTTGGTAAGAAAGGCAAAGGGGGGTTTGGGAAGAAGGCCAAAGGGGGGGGGGGTCCACAAGAAGTGTTTCTACTTAAGAAAAAGTAAACTAAAATGAATACAATATTCCTTAAGAGATTATGAAGACCAGTGCCACCATCAAGGATTTGAAAGATTCAGGGCTGATGATTTTTACCACATCCCCACTAAACTTGCCTGTTTGGCTTGTGCAGAACAGAGATGGATCTTGGGCATTAACAGTGGATTAACATAAGCTTAACCAAATGTTGACTCCAATTGCAGAGGGCAAGAAATAGCAACTATTTTCAACGTAATGGTAAGATATTTGTGTGCCAGACTTTGGGAAATAAATCCAACGAAATTTCAAAATACTTCCATGTCAAAAGCATTCAGAAGGCTGCACATGCTCTGAATTAGTGTCCAACATATTGAGTTGTTCCTCTTATGGCCAGGATTCATGGGCCCATGAATCAAATGGTTCCAATGAGAATGTCACCACTCACTATTACTCTTAGTGACCCACTAACAAAATGTTTGCTTCTTGTTTCTGTGATCTTATGCTTTGCTGGCCTAAAGATCTTACATTCAGAGGGAAAGATGTTTCCACAGAGAGATGCAAAAAATAATTCTATTAAACTGGCTAAGAGTGCCACATGGCCATTGGGCACCTTTATCCTTTGAATCAACAGGAAAAGAAGAAATTAACTGTGCTAACTGGAGTGATTGATCCTGATTATCAAGGGCAAATTGAACTACCACTCTACAATGGAGGTAAAGAAGATTATGTGTGGAATACAGGAGAACCCTTAAGGCTTCTCTTAACACTACTGAACTCTGTGATTAAGGTCAATGAAAAGCTACAATTCAATTCAGGCAGGATTGCTAATGACTCAGATCCATCAGAAATTAAGGTTTGGGTTACCTCCTTAGGTAAATAATCACAACCAAATAGATCAGGAGAATAAGGTATTTATATGCACAACTACTGCCCATTACCCATTGTTTTGCTTCTCATAACTTGTTACCTATAGCCAATTGTTGTTAAAAAATAGGTGAGTAGAATACAGTAAGATATTTTGAGGGTGAGAGAGAAAGTCATATAGAACACATTTAAATAATTTTTTACAGTATATTATTATGATTGTTTTATTTTGTTGCTGATCATCAACATTAATCTCTTACTGTGCCTAATTTTAAAAATAAACATTATCATAGGTATATAGATAGATAGATAGATAGATAAAAATATAGTACCTATAAGCTACAGTGTTATCCACATCTTAAGGTAGCCCTGGGAGTCTTATTGATACTCAGTAGATAAGGGTGGAATAATGTATATAATCTTAGTTTTCTTTCTTCTCTTATTCATTTGTCATGTAGAATAAAATGTATTTCCTTTATAACATGGTATTTAAATAATTTTAATCTTACACCATAGTACTTAAGCTACAGAACAGCAAGAAGAGTAAACATCACAAAAGGATTTTACCTCTTCTTCAGGAGAAGAGACTAGTTATTGCATTGTCAATTGTATACAAAATAGTTGAATCATATTAGGTGGAATTATAAACTGATTATTGTCTTTATTTAGAGAATAAATATGGTTTAAGAAGATACATTGGAAATTTGGAGATTTAAGTATGGCTTAAGGAGATAGATAGATGTGGAGATTTATTATGGTTTAACGAGATACATTGACAAGAGGTTGACTTTTAATGGTTAATTTTATGTGCCAACTTGACCGGGTCAGAAGGTTCTCAGATATTTCATTAAACATTATTTATGAGTGTGTCTGTAAAGGGGTATCAGGATGAGATTACAATTTGAGTTGGCAGACTGAAAAAACAGATTACCCTCCCCAACTTGAGCATCATCCAATCCCTTGAGGGTTTTGATAGAACCAAAAACAAACAGGAAGAACACTCACTCTGATTGCTTTAGCTGAGACACTGGTCTCCTGATCTTCAACTGGAGATTATGCCTTACACCAACAGAGTTCCTGGTTTGCAGGTCTTTGTAATTAGACAGGAACTATACCATCAGCTTTCCTGGGTCATTTTTGCACAAGACAGATTATGGGACTTCAAAATTAAGTGTGTGTGAGTGTGTGTGTGTATCTCCAGATTGATTCTGTTTCTCTAGAGAAGCCTGACTAATAAAGGTAGACGTTACTTATTCACTCCTTTACCTTCTGCTTAGGTTTTTTTTTTTTTTAAGTATTTAATTTTACTTCTTCAATGAAATGTATGCAGACCTGATATGAACACAGAGAGGGTTGAAATATACTTTGAAAGCTGGGCTTTTCTTCTTATCTGCTGCCACTGCCATGAGAAGAACATACTCCAGCTAGTTGCTTCCCCTTCAGCCTAAATACTAAAATGAGACACATTGTGAAAATACTCAGTCTCAGTCTGTAGTCTGAATCAATTCTGCAGTTGACTTTGCAGACCTTTGAATGATAAAATGATGAGTATTTCTGCCTACCTCAGACATTACGACTGTTTGTCATGTATCATTACTGCTGCTGATTTAGGCTCTAGGTGTTCAATAAGTATTATTAAGTGAATGAAGTAGTTGACACTTGTTGTGATATATACAAAGCATTTTTTAAACTACCGTATGTTTTACTTTGGGACTCATGATCTTAAGTAAAATCTATTATTAGAGGATTTTTAGGATTTTAGAGTGTATTAGCTGTTCTTTCTGTCTTTATGAATGTTGTATACTAGTGAAACTTAATCTGAATGTATCACTTTGAATATTCTAGTAAGGAAAGTAATATTCTCAGACTCAAAGACTATGACTTGATGAGACCTTTGACTGAGGGGCTCCTAGCTGGTAGAATTGATTTAAAGTAAATAGGCTGAAAACCTAGTGAATTGATAAGTGCATTATACCACCTAAGAAACAGAACTCCTAGACTACAAACTTAATCCTTGGTCTCTATGCTTACACCAATATGAAGTAGACTTCTAAATCAGTGTAGCCACCTTGAAGGAAAAATCTGGAAAATGATCATCCCACATTTGACTTTAGAGGGAAATTGATGAGGATGATGTTTTTCTGGGGAACAGAACCAGGAGAAGCCAGCTTGACTGATCAGGGAACTCAATTTGTTTCTAGGACAGGGAATCCTCTCTGTTCTTGTATAGCAGGACATAATCCATTGTATGGAAGAACTTCTACTTCATTTTCCCTCATTTTTGGCTTCTAAAAATAAGTTGTTTTATTTAGTTTTCCTGTTTTTCCTCCATCATCTTATGTCAGTGAACTTGTGGTCGGTGTAGTATCATTTAGCCCTGGATCACTGATGCATTCCCTGGAGATCAGGTATTTGGAACTGAGTGCATTACCCAAATGCACTCAAGACTTTAGGTGGCCCCTTTTTAGGGATAGTTGACATTTTGTGTGAATGTGAGCATTTAAAAAATGTACATATTATAAGGAAGCAGAATATGGATGTTAATGGCCTACAGAGTATCCATTACTCTTTTTCCTTAAAAGATCCCTAAGTGTTTTTAGGAATTTACTTTCCTTCCTACATAAAGTTTATATGATTCAGAAGAGATGCCTGGGCTGGTTGTGGGGCCTGGTGGTTAAGGGGACTGAATCCCACATGGCCATCCACTCAGAATATTGGTGTCAAAAATATGCCAGATGCATGTGCTTGTGGACCCAAAATCCAGAGAGGAGGGAGAAATAGAGAAGGGACTATAGTGTGACCATGCCACAATGGGGAATGCTTTGTCTTTCCCCTTCTCTCTCTGTCTCTGTCTTTCTCTGGTGAGTGAGCATGCACACTAGAAAATTTTTAAAAGACAAGCTCTCATTTATTACTTTAAGTGGGGCGATAAAGTAACCAGTCATAAAAATTACTCTTCACTTGCCATTGATTATCTTAGGAAGTCAAACTTAACCTGGTCAGTCTTGGCATTCTCTAAAGAGAAACATGTGATGTAATTTGGCCCAGCAAAGTAGAAGCAATGAAAGGATGATAGAATTCCTGTTGTAGAAAATGGAAAAGAGAGTGTTTAGTTCTGTTTGCTTCAGCAGCTATCTTATCATCACAAGGTGTCCTAGCATTAATATGAACCTAAGATTGTAGATAGAAGGACTAAGACATTATATATCATTATTTATGACATTATT
Organism: Tupaia belangeri chinensis; assembly: GCF_000334495.1. Lineage (NCBI taxonomy): Eukaryota > Metazoa > Chordata > Mammalia > Scandentia > Tupaiidae > Tupaia > Tupaia belangeri. The sequence goes on along the minus strand of NW_006160229.1, from coordinate 497,276 downwards.
GAAGAATTGATCCACCCAAACCAGAAGCCTTCCCTCCATTTGGGATATTTTCTGTTTAAGACTGTAGATGCTTTATTACTTAAGTCAGAGATTTTGGTTATTTGCAGCTAAAAGCACCATAACTACAATAATATAAGCTCTTTTTGTGTGTGATTTTGAATTGGTCACTTAAATTCTCCAAGGTTCGATTTTCTTAAGTGTGTTTTGGAAGAAATATTACATGTGTCATTTTTGTCTTCCTATTATCTAAATACTTTTTATTTGGGTAATCAAAAAAGAAATGGGAAGCAGAGCACCACCTCGCACTTAGGATGTGACCCAAGCAATGATATTCCTTTTGTCAACTCATTGGTATACATCCATGACATAACTTTCAGTTTCTGTATGCTTCTATCACAAGCTTTGACTCTTCAAGAGGTATGCTAAGTAATAACAATTCTACTCTACTTGTTTGAGTTCATCTTTTTCAGTTTCCTCATATGAGCGAGATCATGCAATGCTTGCTTTCTGTGCCTGGTTTATTTTGCTTAATGTAATGTCCTTCAGGCTTACCTATGTTGTCTGGAAAAACAGGATTTTGTTATTTTTAACTGCTAGTGTTAGCGTAATTTATCGTACATCTCAGATTAGGCAAAATGGAGAATCTTGAGCGTTCCGACACAAAGAAATGACGAAGGTTCAAGAAAGATAGATATGCTAATTACCCTGATTTGATCATTACACATTGTATTCTTGTACTGAACAATCACAATATACCCTATAAATATGTATTATTATTATGTATTAATACCGTTAACAAAAGAAAAAGAGATCTAGAGGGTAAAGAAATATTTAGTAGCGAAAGTGCAAACAGTCTATAAAACTTACAAAACTTGGAGAAGGTGTGAGCTTTACAATAGATTATCTTTTGAAAGAGAAGAAAAAATCAATAACTTTGTGAGAAAATTAAGGACTTTTTTTTTTTTTTTTTTAACAGAGATTTTTGCTATAGACTGAATGTACTTGCCAGGGAGACAAAGACAGGCAGAGACACAGAGAGTGAGAAATCACTTTCCCCCCAGCAGATATGGCCATGCTGCAATCCTTTCTCCTCCTTCTCTCAGGACTATGGGCACACATGCACACGCATCTGGCATGAGTTTTAAGTCACCAGGTCTGGAATTCGAACCACAGTCTAATGTGGGAGTCCAGCAACATACCCATTACTCCATCTACTGGTCCCCAAATTCTTTTCTTAAGTTATATGTTCTTTCCTAAGTGGGCAGTTTTTACTGAATTTCTCATCAAATTCTACTTGAAACAAGTCTTAGAATTTATCTTCATTTTTGACCTCTAAGGATTTTTCTTATGTTTCTGACAGGTGATAAATTTAAAAAGTTAAGAAAAAGGTTATACTTTATTTTTAGTTATTTAGTAGTAGAGGGGAATTTAATTTATCTTAATGCTATAAACTCACTTTCACATAGCATTAACGTAAATTAAATTCCCCTCTACTACTAAATAACTTATACACACATATATTTGCATGTATACATGTATCACCTGATACATTGCCAGAAGTTTCCATCTCCAAAAACAGACTATAAGATTAAGTGTTTGGGGTACAAGATATTTATTAAGGATGAATAGCTCTGAAAGGGAGAAAGAAGAAGAAAGTGTGAGCAGAAGAGGTTGAACTGCAACACATGTTCAACAAAGCCTCATCCAGCTTCACTGGGAGCTCTTAAGGGTACATCAACCCTTAAAGATACTGAGCACTGGGGCCAGCACATGGCATAGTGGATAAGATGTTGTACTTTCATATGGCCATCTGTGGTTCAAGTCCCACATCTGGTGGTTTGAAACTCGCACCCTGGCGCATTTGCATGTGTGCCCAAATCCTGTGAGGAGAGTGGAGAAGGGATTGTGGTATGGCCATCTCCCCAGGAGGTGATTTCTCACTTTCCTTCTTTCTGTCTCTCTCTTTCCAGCAAGTGCATGCACCCTATGGCAAAAAATTGAAAAAAAAGAAAGAAAGAAAGAAAGAAAGAAAGAAAGAAAGAAAGAAAGAAAGAAAGAAAGAAAGAAAGACAAAAAATAAATTAAAAAAGAAAGAAGAAAGAAAAGAATGAAGGAAGGAAAGAAAGAAAGAAAGAAAGAAAGAAAGAGAAAGAAAAAGAAAGAAAGAAAGGAAGAAAGAAAGGAAGAAAGGAAGAGAAAGAAAGAAAGAAAGAAAGAAAGAAAGAAAGAAAGAAAGAAAGAAAGAAAGAAAGAAAGAAAGAAAGAAAATGAAAGAAAGAAAGGAAGAAAGAAAGGAACTGAGATTTGGCCCCAAATGGCCATGTCTTTATAGTTCCACCTTGTTCAGACATCAAACATAGGCTATAGTGGACATTACTTCAGGCAAGGTGGCTCTCTGCACCTGAGGGTGACCCTGAAGGAGCTGACAACTAGATCCTCTGTGCCAAGTACATTTCCTGTAGGTAGACAGCAAGTGCTTCCTTGGAGGGAGTTTTGGGTGGTACATCATGAATCCGCCACATTTCTCGCATTTGATAAATGTTTGATTGTTCCTACATACATGATTTGAAAAACATAGGCTTTTAATGGAGCTTTCATTTTGTGGTTTAAAGGGATTTCCCCTATACTGGTGGCTATTGCAACAGCATCTAAGTTATCTGGCCAATGCTGATGACTGAGCTGTGTTTCATTGTCATTGGTCAGGTCATTAGGAATTTGACACAAAGAGCAAGGCAAGGCTGTCATCAAACAGCAAAGTTAGGGGGCCGAACAAGACACTTAACTTTAGTCTGATGTCATTTTCATAGTCCATAAAAAACAGTGTCAAGGACTGGGCTTCAAAGGTTTATTTTGTAGCTCTGTCTATCTGGTATCTGACTTATCAACAGCTAAAGCCCACAGCAGTACATGTCCTGGCATTTACCAGAGACATTTTGGTACCTTTAAAACTACATTATTGGAGGGACCAGCAGTTAGCATAATGGCTATGTCGCTGGACTCCCACGTAGTCGACCGCGGTTCGAGTCCCGGACCTGGTGGCTTAAATTCACTCCAGGCGCATGTGCGTGTGTGTCTAAGATCCCAAGAGGAGAATTGAGGAGAAGGGATTGTAGCGTGGCCATCCCCCCTGGGGGGTGATTTCTCACTTTCTATCTCTCTGTCTCTCTCTCTCTGTCTGTCTGGCAAGTGCATGCGCCCTATAGCAAAAACCTCTTAAAAAGAACAAAACAAATAAACAAAAACCTACATTATTGGGCCAGCAAGTGGTGTGATAGTAAGGGGCTGGATTTCCACATGGCTGACTGTGGTTTGAGTCCTGGACCTGGAGGCTTGCTTTCTCACTTTTCCCTTCTCTCACTCTGTGTCTCTCTCTGATGAGAGAATGTACCCTACAGCAAATTAATAATAGTAATAAAAGAATTAAATAAATAATTCTTTTTACAAAACTACATTATCTTGCCTTTTTTCAGTCTGGTCATGTCTGACCAGTCCTGCATGTAAAGACATCTCTATTGAGTCTTGAGGCTCCATATTACCAACAATTTTTGGGAGAGACTGAGAAAAGGTTCTAATAGGGCCCTTAGTGTCTTAGATCTGGTGTTTCCAGCCTCAAAGTTACTGTCACATATGTGTCCTTCAGATTTGGCCAGATCATGGCCATTTATTATAGGAATTTTGAATTGATTAAACTATAAGAATGTACATACTTAATAAAATTAATGTTTAGCAATACATAAATGTTTTGCTCAATGGTTATAAACCATCCAAAAGTGCAATAACTGTTTACCATTATAATAACATTCAAATCTTTTTAATAAATTCATTACATTTGATGATATAGTTTAGGAAATAATGAGGTAGTGTGAGTTGTGAGATAAAGAAATAGAGAAATACAGTATCCCAATTCGATTATGTGTTAAATAATGGTGGGTTAAAGACTTCATTTATTGAAATGAGCTTCAGAGAAAAATCATATGCAAAAGGGATAGAACTGTACATTTTAAGTTTCATTGAAAAACTGCTAAAGAATTAGATAATCATTTGTTAGTTCATTTAAGAGAGTGGTGATATTAATTTATTGTGAATTCACTAATTGATAATGTGAGTGCGAGATATGGTGTCAGATACTCTAATTTAATTTTTAAAATAATTAATAAAATGTTAATTAACTTGGAAGAATTGGTCTTGTTTTGGAAAACATTTATTAATTTAGTTTCTCAGGTTTTTTAAATTTCCACAGGGTAGATGCATGCACCAGAGAGAGACAGAGAGAGGGAAAGTGAGAAATCACAACCCAAGGGAAATGGCCATGCCACCATCCTTTCTCTTTCATGCTCCTTCTGGGACTTTGGGCCTCTATGCACATGTGCCTGGCATGATTTTCAAACTTCCAGATTCAGGACTCAAACTATAGTTGGCCATGTGGAAATCCAGTGCCTTAACCGTCATGCCACCTGCTAGCCCATGGAAAACTTTTAAACAATTTTTTTTTTTTTTTAGGTTTTTGCTGTAGGGTGTGTACACTCACCAGTGAGAGGGAAAGTAAGAAATCACTACCCGGGGCCCATGGCAAGGCCACAGTCCCTTCTCCTCCACTTTCCTCCTGAGATTTTGGGCACATACATGTATGCCCAGCCTGATATTCAATCCACCTATTCCAGGACTCAAACCATAGTCAAGCATGTGGGTGTCCAGCCCCTTAACCACCACACCACCTGCTGCCTGCCCCCTGAAAAACTTTTTAAAAGGAAAAATATTAATTTCATTGCTGTTACAATGATATTATAAGATTAACCATGATGACATTCACATATTAATAGGTATAAAAAGAAATTTTATAGTTCAGTTCAGTTTCCAGGTGGACCTGTATAAGCTGTGTGTGTGTATACTTACTTGTTATCCTGGGTGGTTGGGAGGACTGGGGAAGGATCAATGTGTGAGACCCTATGAGGGTGCTTGTCTCTCTCTGTCATGAAAGAAAGATATAAACTTTTTTTAAAAAATCTTCAAATTTAAAATGAAGATGTGAATTAATGCATCTAGTTGTATAGGGAAACCTTTTAAGGGGACAGTGCCTGAGAAATCCTTTCAAGTGTTAGTAAGCTTGCAAATGGCAGATTACCGGGATTCTTGAAAAGAATTAGTGTCTATGGAGGGGGAAGCACCTCTTAAGATGAGGCTGACAAGTTTTATAATTGTAGGGACATTTCATCAGGGTAATTGAGGGGACTCCTTCATGGAGAAGAATTCATTTTTAAGTAAATATCTGGAATCTTGGTATAAGAGGGGTGACTTTGTATCCATGCATATTCCTTCATGAAGCTATTAGGTGGCAAATGCCCTATTAAACAATCAGCAGAGATCTTTGATTTCAACTCTCTTATTTTATAAATGGGAAAAATATTGCCTGCTCAGGGAAGAAACTCAGGAATGGTTGTATTAGATAACTGTTCTGTAGAAACATATGTATTATTTTTACAAACTTATAATTATATTCAGTTACATTGGGTTGTCAGAAAAGTCACGATGTATTTTTCTGTTTTTCTATGTAAAAATGCATCATGACTTTTCAGCCGACCCTATAGAGTAAAGAGATAATACGGCTTGTCCGATTGACAGTGAGCTATTTAGCAGATCTAGGTCACCAGTCTGTTTGTTTGTTTGTTTCCCCATTGTAGGAATTAATCTGCATTTTCCAAGAAAACAATTTTTTAAGGAAAGTAATGTATTTTCTTCATTTAAATTAAGTCATTTAATCTTAAGGATTTAAATGAACTGTCCTAATTTATTTGCATCTGAATTATTTATATGTTCAAAATGAGAGTTTTAATTTTATGTGTTTAAACTCATTTATATGAATTATATTCCTAGATGAATTCAACTTATGTTATGTTAGTTTTATAATCAGAAATTAGAAATTATCCATGACAACATTATTAAAAATAGTAATTGAATCAGTTCTTCCCCTCCCCCAGGGACCTTTATAATTCTCATCAAACCCAGTAGGAATTTTCTTGCATGTTATTGAAAAAATTGGGCTAATTAGGACCTTCCATAGGAAAGACATTAATTTTATAGCATTCATTGTTTCTTACTTAATTATATTTGTAAAATAACATTCATTTTTTCTGATTACCAGGGTAATACATATTAATTGCTCTAAATGTAGCAAATACATAAGACTACAAAAAAGAAATAAATATAATCCCATTTTTGGAAATGAGAACTGCCAACAGGCTGGTATCCTTTTATAGTTATTTTTTCTATGTGTGCATCTAAAACGTAGCCATAATTTAGTAGGATCTCATTCTGAGATGATATGTAGTGATTGCTTTTTGTATATAACACATTATAAACTTTTGCTATTAGGACTCAAGATTCCCCTAAATCATTCCAAATGGCTTCATTATTTCCCATGTAATGTTGCTCTAGGCTCTGGTCAAAAAATACCAGAGAAAGTTTGAGGAACGTCAAAAGTGAAATTTACAGTCATCTGTTGTCAGATCTTCGGAGCCCAGAGCAAAAGAGCATCTCAGCTTTTATTCCAACCTCTGCCCAAAGGGTCACACAAGTAGCCCCATGCATTATATATGACCTTAAAAGGGAGTAATTTTGTTCTTCAAAAAGTAGCATTTTTAAAATAACTTTAAAATTCCAGCTCCTAAAATAATCACTGTTTGACTTTTTTTCACAATTCTTTGGTATTTCCCTTTATCTGAACCTGCACACCAGGTTATACAACCTCCCTTTCTCTATTACTGGAGCTAACAATTTTTTGTTCATGTTTTTTTAAAAAAGTCATTCCTGGCTACAGCCAACCACATATGAATTACAACATGATATATCTAACCAACATTCTATTGTGTGACATTGGGTTATTACCAATATATTTCTAATATAAACAACGCTGAGATGGACATTCTGTTAAAATGTATTTGTATACGAATCTGATTATTTCCCTAAAGTAAATGCCTTAGGAAGAAGTAGCTGAGCTAAAGGGCTTCCATACTTTCTAGGTATTTAATACATAGTGGAAAGCTACCTAATTCAGTTTGTTTATGAGAATGTCCCTTGTGTGGTTGGAAATAAAATGTAATTTTTGTTTCCTGAATCTAAGTTTTAAATATAAACATGCAGTTGATGCTTTCAGCTTTTATTTTATTTGCTTGAACTACTAGTATCTGAGAGGGGTATATTAAAACCTCCAAGTACATTTATTGGCTTGCTTCTCTGCATAATGTTGTCAGCTGCTTTATTTCAAGGCTATCTTATTAAATGCATATGTGTTTATAGTCATTATATATTCTCCTTAGTTTCTTGACCTTTTCCTGGCATATAATGTCCTTCTTGAAATTAAATGTTTCATCTTTGCCTTTTTAGCCTCACATTTGCTCAGTTTACCCTTTTCTATCTTCTTATTTATTCTCAATCATTCTATTCTTTGGTGTCAAATGTGTTTGCTCTTGGCAATATCTTGCTAAGATATGTGTTTTTTTTTTTAATTAATCCAATCATTGGGTTTCTTTTTATGATTATAGAACAGATGTTGCCAGCTTTTTCTGCACAGGGCCAGATAGTAAATATTTTCAGTTTTGTGGGCCATATGGCACCTTTCCCAACTACTCAGCTCTGCTGCTATAGGGCAAAAACATCCACAGACAATATGGAAACAGGTGGTGTCCCTATAAAACTTTATTTTCAGATTGGCCCTCAGGTCATGGTTTGCCAAAAGTGGTTCTAGAGTTTAATCTATTTATATTTATTGTAATCACTCTCAGATTAGGGCTTATTATTGCAGTAATATTTCATGGTTTTTATTTATTCTAGTATTTTTGGTTCCTCTTTTCCCATCATTCCTATTTTTTCATTTGTTCGAAATTTGGCTTTTGTTCTTTTATCTTTCTTTTTTTTTCCCATAAGGCATGTGTGCTCACCTGAGACAGAAAGAGGGAAAGTGAAAATTCATCCCTCCCACCCCCCTGGGGAGCACGGCCGTGCCATAATCTCTTCTCTTCCATTCTCCCATTCTCCTCTTAGGATTTTGGACACACATGCAGACATGACTGTAGTGATTTTCAAGCTTTTGTGTCCAGGATTTGAATTGTGGTTGGCTATGTGGGAGTCCAGCATCTTGACCACCACACCAACTACTGGTCCCACTATTTCCATCCTTGTGCCAAATTCTCAAAAGTAATTCTTGTAGTTCCAGGTTACTATTAGATTTCTCTTATAGTTCATACTTTCTCTTTTATGATACCTTACATAGTATGCATATTTCACTTTCATAGTCACTCTAGCATATCCCATTTAGACATGCTTGTATAGAAGTCTGTGTTTATTATGACCACTATCTCCTTTCTTTTATCACTAGTCCCTCTCTTAAGGCTTCTCTTCTGCCTCATTAGATTCTTCATTGGATTTTATTAGCCCTTTCTTGAAATTATTGCTCAGAAGGGTTGTGATGATATATTATCTAATAAGTGATTTGTTCTTGCCTGGATCCGGGGATCATACTTCCTTTTCTCAGTAGTTTGCTTGTGCTATTTTACTACTTCTACTTTCTGGCATTAGAGATGGTAAGTTCAGTATCAGCCTGATATTTTTTAAATTACCTTCCTCTATCCAGATGCTTTTTTTATGTTTATCTTTGTAGTTCAGGCTATTTTTTTTTTCTCTAGAAGTTTTTGCTATAGGGCACGTGCACTTGCCAGGCAGAGAGAGAGAGACAGAGAGATAGAAAGCGAGAAATCACCCCCCAAGGGAAATGGCCACACCACAATCCCTTCTCCTCCATTCTCCTCTCAGGATCTTGGGCACGCACGCATACGCGCCTGGCGTGAGTTTAAGCCACTGGGTCCAGGACTCGAACCACGGTCAACTACGTGGGAGTCCAGCGACATAGCCATTACACTAACTGCTGGTTCCCAGGCTATTTTTAAAAACTGGGAAATGTCTAGCTGTATGTTTTTTAATGACTATCTTCTGCAAACTCCTAAATCTTTTCAATAAGTACATTCAAATCTTTTCCATTATTTAGCTAATGTTTCCTTCATCTCTTTTTTGGAAGCCCTGTTAATTTCAAGGTCTATGCTCAAAACCCCTTAGCTTTTCTATCCACATTTACATCACTATATATTTATGTCTTTTGTTTTAAGAGTTTTCTTCTACTTTATCTTCCAGGCATTTAATTTGGGCTTCAAGACTATCATTTTCTCCTTTATTTCATCAAATGTAATTTTAAGTTCAAAACTGATACTTTTTGTTGTTTCCACGTCTTTTTATGGTATAACTAAATGTCTTCAAGTGTTGTTATTAATAATTTCGTTGTCATTCATCGCTTCCAGCAGCTTTATTTTATTAGTAATTTGTTCCTCTTGTTTCATCTGTTATTCTTTTCTTAGTTCATCTTAAATGAATTACTTTCTTTTGTTTACTCATGAGTCTATTTACTACCAGAGCTCAGGTCAACCTATAGGAGTACCTTAAATACTGGTAATCTTGTCTGTGTCATGTGGTATGGTAGTCTCTCGTCCTGTTGGGAGCTCAGAAGTCTCCATTTGAGGTACCAGTAGAATGTATTTGCACTCTCTGGTCTCTTCCCCCTTAGATGTATAAAGGATTCAAGATGATTTATAAACTCCTTCTGTAGCAAAGAGAGAGCTAGGGAGGCCACAGTTCATCCTATATGAGGACTTACAGATCTCTGGTTAAACTCTTTCCTTTTTTTTTCTTTTTAAGAGAGATTTTTGCTACAGGGTGCATGTGCTTGACAGAGAGACAGAGAGACAGAAAGCAATAAACCACTCTCAGAGGAGAGGGCCACAACAGAATCCCTTCTTCATTCTCCTCTTGGGATTTTGGGCATGCACACACACCCTGGCATGAGTTTTAAGCTGCCAGGTATGAAACTTGAACTGTGGTTGACTATGTGGGATTCCAGTGGTATAGCCATTATGCCATCTGCAGGTACCCTCTGGCTAAACTCTTTCCAATAGCTCCTCACCCCTGAGCTCAGCAGCACGTTTTCAAGCTCTAGTCTGAGCCAGAGATGAACAAAGTCACCCTGTAGTTTTGCAAGGCTATGTCTCAGTGTTTACAATCTTGGGGCTCCAAAGGTCTTTATGCATCTGCAGCAGTCTGGTAGAGAGTAGATCTGCAGTTGAATTAGAACTGGGAAGTGAGCTATGCAGAAATGATTGTTAAAGTTGGGATCTTCCCACAGTCTTTTCTCATTTTCCTCACAGAACTCTCCTATCATAATTGTTCTCAAATAAAACTCCCAAGTATTTTCACGCTTTACACAATAGGCTACAAAACCATGGGCAGATTTCTGCCCCTAAACAATTGTAGACACTTGGTTCCCAAACTAGAAGATATCACTACTTGAAAGTAAATTTCTGACAAAATTAAATTTTTTTTGTCATTTCCTTTAAACACATATTTTTAAGTGAGTGTAAACCAAATTATATATATGCTTTCCTTGTTTATCTTATTAGTAATTAGAGCAGGAAACTTTTTAATTGCAGTCAAACTATAGGTAAAGTAAGATCATCCCCCCCCACACACACACACATTCCAAGACCTGGTAATGGAGTGTTTTACAATTCTGCAGAAAAAAGTGATATTTCTCCAAGTGGCAATCCCTGAGGCAAAATGCATGAAAAATAAAATTTGAGAAATATCCAATATTTGTACCTAATTTTCCCCATAGCATTTATTGTTTAAAGTCATAGGAAAACTGACCCTTAAGAGGCTGTTCCATGATTTTGCAGGAAGTACCTTCTGTTGGTAGCTACTATAAAGTTAGACCACTTTTTCATGAAACCCCAAATTCGTGGTAGCATTTCATTAATTTCTAATTACTGTGACCATAGATTTTCGATTTTCTAGATGGTTCTGATTTGAAAGATTCTGTAATATTGTCCAGTCTTATATTTCAGCACTGGGCTGAGAATATGAATTATATGTTGCATTTGAATTTTGTGGCAGAATTTCTACAAGGTTATAGAGAATGAGCATCTATTAACTAGGTGATGAACAGGTAATGGATTTTGAACTTTTAGCCTGCTTAGCAATTCCTTCCATGTAAAATGATCTTCCTTTTATGAAAAACTAGTCTTGACAGTGATACAGGGAAAAAAAAAACTATTTTGAATGGACAGTTTAGTCCCTAATGCTTTACCAGAAATGTGAATCCATTCCTGTTATTATCTGTTCTGACTTGCCACTGTGAAAATAATGTTTAATCCCAATTATAAAGACTTGGAATAAGTGAAGGCCAGAAATCATTAAAAACCTATTGGGTTTAATATAACATTTTATTTTAATATTCTTTTTGCTTCTGTTCATTTAACCTTTCCAGTGACCTGGTGTGCTCAGGCATGACATAGAATAACTAAGGAAAGAAGGACACTTCATTAAAGTTCCTAATAATTCATCTGAAAAAGAATTCTTTGCTTCTTTTTGAAATTCATTGGATTATTAAATGCTATCTGTTTGGGATGCATTTTACTTACTTTTCCAGAAATCCATCAGACATTGATTTTTCTAGTATACATTATGGAGCTATTCTGTCCAGTACAGGAGCAACAGAACACATGTGTCTATTGCGCACTTGACATGTGGTCTGTTCAAATTGAAATGTGCCCCAAGTGTTAAAGGCATGCTGGATTTTGAAGACTTAGTGCAAATAAGATAATGTATGATATGTCATAAATACATTTTTATATTGACCATATATTGAAAGGATTTATTTGTGCCATACATTGGGATAACTCAAATATGTTATTTATATTAAAATTAATTTCAACTCTTTCTTTTTATGTTTTAATTGTAGTTAGTTGGAAATTTTAAATATTTATCTTATATTTCTACTAGCACTCATATGGGAAAAATAGTATTTAAATAACTTAAAAGAGCAGTTGAGGGGCCAGCAGGTGATAAAGCAGTTAACTTAAAATTCCTGATTCTCAAACCAATGGAAAACAACTGTAAGTCATTATCAATACAGTGAATGTTCATGGAACACAGAATATGGGTCAAATACAATAAGTCACAAAGAGCAAAGTGTGCTCTGGGGGCTTACTTCATCACACTGACACTGTCATTTCCAGATGGAGGACCAGCAGCTGACTAGCCATTCTGGAGTACCCCAAGTCCTACTTGAAATCCTCTTTAACAAAGATAATAATAGCAAAATGCTTATTATCAACTGCTCCTTTATTTAATTTTTAAAATAATTATTTATTTTACTTGGTTTATTTTTGTGACTATTTTTTAATTTGCTATAGGGACCATGCGCTCACCAGAGAGCGAGAGAGGGAAAATGAGAAAGCAAGGTGCCAGGTCTGGGATCTGTATTGCAGTCAACCATGCGAGAGTCCAGTGCCTTAACCACTACACCACTTGCTGGCCCTCTTTTTATGTTTAATGTATTTTTGTAACATTTTAAAATTTAGAAAATGATAAATGATTGTAAAATTAAATTAAATTAAACCTAAATTAAAATAAATTAATTACATCTAAACTTAGTTAAATTTAATCTAAATTAATTTATAATTTATAATTTTACAAGTTTTTTTTTTTTTGGAGAGGTTTTCGCTATAGGGCACGTGCGCTCGCCAGACAGACAGAGAGAGATAGAGAGACAGAAAGCGAGATATCACCCCCCAGGGGAGATGGTCACATCGCAATCCCTTCTCCTCCATTCTCCTCTCGGGATCTTGGGCACGCACGCACACACGCCCGGCGTGAGTTTTATGTGGTCAGATATTTTTTTTCCTTTAAGGTTTCTATATTTGGTGTCATATTTAGAAAATATTTTCCCAACTCAATATTAAATTAATATTCTCCTATATGTTTTCTCATACTTTTGTGATTTTGTTTTAAAATTTTAATATTTAGTTATATGTAATGAATCTATATTTTTTCCAAGTAGTGTCCTATTTCACCCAACACACTGAGTAATTAATTTCCTGATGTCAATTGAGGTTAGTATAAAGTTTATCTTTAAATATGATATCAGCTATTGATTTGAGATAGCTTTTGTCACTGAGGAAATATGTATCTAGTCCCAATTTATTAAGTTCTTTCACTTAAAACTCAGTTTTATCAAATTCATCAATGGTGGCAATAAATATAATTTTCCAGTTATCATTGTATTAATTATATGTTGCTCCATAACAAATTACCCCAATATTTAGCCTTAAAACAAATATATGTGTTATCTCACAGCTTTTGTAGGTCAAGGGTCTGGGTATGGCTTAGCTGAGTTCTCTGACTCTGGGCCTATGACAGAATGTGGTCAGAGTTATAATCATTTGAAACATAATTTGAAGGAGAAAATACTCCTGGGCTTATTGGCAGGATTCAGTTACTCAAGTTCTATTTCACTGAAGGACTAAGTTTCTCACAGTCTATTAGTTTAAGGATACCCTCACTTCTTTGGGATATGGACTATCCCATAGGTCAGCTCACAATGTGCTAGCCAGTTTCATCTGTGTGAGTAAATGACAGGGCAAGAGAAAGTGTCAGCAAGTGGGAATGAGCAAAACGGAAGGCAGTCTTTTGTTGTCTTATCTTGGAACTGACATTCCATCACTCATGCCTTATTCTACTCATTTGAAAGAAATCAATGGGTCCATCCCATACAAACAGAGAGGAAAATTAGTCAGAGTTCTCCAGAGAAACAGAGCCAATAGGATAGTTAGATAGATAAACTCATAATTACAAAGGCTAAGCTCACGCTGTCTGCTGTCTGCGACCTAAAGACTCAGGAAAGACAGTGAGGATATTTAGTCTAAATTTGAAACCCTGAGAATTAGGAAAGCCAATGGTATTAATTCCCAGTCTGAGTCCAAAGGCCTGAGAGCCAGGGTCTTCTGTGTCTAAGAGCAGAAAATGATGTCTCAGCCCTAAAATGGAAAGAATTCACCTGTTCTCTGACTTTTTATTTTATTCAAATTCTCAACAGATTGTGTGATGCCCACCCATGTTGGTGAGGATAGGTCTGTATTCAGTCTACGGATTCAAGTGTTAATTTTTTATGGAAACACCCTTACAGGCACATCCAGGATAATATTAACTCAGGCAAGTTGACACATAAACTTAGCCATCAGAGGAAGGGATTAGCATGACTACCAATTGATGGGAATTGCTGAGAGATGTTTTAGAAACTATCTACCAACTCCATATAAGTAGGGTTGATTCAATTTTTATTTTTTCAAATATAGAATGATTATTGCATCTTCTGGTCAAATATTATGTAGTCATATTATATTATTAAGTTTAATGTGTCATAATATTTAACTTGCAAATATTTTATTTAATATCAGTATACTGATATTTATAAGCAAGAGCATCATTCACTGAAATTTTTACATTAACATATACTTAATTCACTTAAGGAAAATGTCATGACAAGGACTTTTGAAATCATTGACTGCATAGAAGTGAGAACATCGATAAAAATTGTCATAGTAAAATTTTCAGAAGCCTGAAAATGAACCAAAGTGGAATATTGGGAAAATTCGTGAATCATGAATCACGACTGATCTTTGTGTAATACAAGTCTTCTTATTATAATTATGAACCTAGAATACAAGGGCAATTACAGGTAGAGCTGAGATTAAGGGAGCTTTAGGCTCCTAATCCATACCTTGCCTCATCTCACCTCATTTAACCTCCAGAGAGAAAAATAAGTTTAGTGGAGACAGTTTTTTTTCCCAAAGTCACAGAGTTAACTCCTAATCCTAGAATTAGAAATCACACACACTATGTAAAACATCTTAGCTAAGAACATTCAATGGAAGCTAACCTTAAGAAATAATTATTCCCAGGCTAGCTGATGGCGTGGAGGTTAAGACAATTACATCCCACATGGCCTACTGTGCAGTTTGAGTTCTGGACCCAGTGGTTTGAAAATCATGCCAGGTTTGTGTTTGTGCACGTGCCACAATTTCCCAGAGGGCACTGGAGGAGATGGGATTGTACTGTGGCAATGGCCACCCTTCCTGGGGTGTGATTTCTCACTTTCCTTCTCTCTCTTCTCACCATAGTAAACAAAAACAAAAACAAAAAACAATCTTTATTGATGAAAAGATAGAGACTTTACACAGACTGTGGACATACTAGAAAATAAGAGGAAAGAATTAAAATTAAGTATTAATACAGATCTAAATTTGAAATTTCTTTTTGACTTGTACTAACTGTATGGCCTTAGGCAAAATACTTGATTTTTCTAAGTCTCAGTTCCTCATATATGAATCAGGGATAATAAGAGTATAATTCCTAGAACCATTTTGAGGATTGAAAAAGATAGTGCTTATGAAGCCATAGTGAGCTTGGCATATAGTAAATGCTTAAAAATGATAGTCTGCTTGTATGGCCAACTTGGTATTTCAGGTTACTTGAGACAAGAATTTATTTTATTCATTTCTTTACTTGCTGCCTTCTTTCATATTTTTCTCAGACATATATTCACTCTTAATATATACCAAACAATATAGAATCAATAATTGTAAATCAGAAAGGAAATTGGATGGCAGATAATTAACTGAAAGGGACAGTAATGCAGTTCTATTCAACTATTATTTTGTTCAAATTCTTTCAAAAAGTCCTATTTTTTTATTACTGAGAAATAAGTATAAGCTGTAATGATTAATAACAGAAAGCCCATTATAGCCTTTTAAATACAGTAAACATCAAATTATGATCATGGTTCATGCTTCAAAGTTAGACTCACATTAAAAACTTTTGCTTTTTTCTTCATTTTCTAGTGAAAGAATCTATAGTTTTCCCTCTAACCAAAGGTGCTAGTTTTCCCTTTTTTGAACCTGACTTCTCCCTGACTTGGGTAGCACAGAGAAGGAATTACTAACAGGGAAGAAAAGGCTATCATTCTTTTCTGTTTTTTTTTTGTATTCCATTCTCATCTTGAAGTGCAAAGCTGTTGACTAGTGTGAAAATCTGTGATTGTATTTCTTCGATTGAAAGTTGCAAGGTTGTTTTTTTTTTTTTTTGCCTTTTTTTGGTTTTAATTTAACCACACACCACCTAGTACCTACAACTATCTAAATCTATTATTCCCATCATTACCTTACTCCAAGTAGGGTATTAGGAAAGGAAATGTAAGGGGAATCTAGATTTGATTCTTCCAATCACACATCATCATCAAAAAAAAAATGAAATTACACAAATAATTAAGTTAGTAAGCTTAATTTAAAAAGCCTTTATGAGAGAAATAAGTAAGATAATTTACCACAATATAACGTGGATCTACCAGATCATATAAACTATAGTTCTGATATATGTCACAGAAATTCCACTCTGGAAAATTAAAATACATTTCTCAGAAATAGCCAGTGTCTGTGTTTATTATCTTTTTTTTTCTCCTTCCATGGTTTCAGCAACAGAAACCATGACCATTTTAAGATGTAGAGTCTGTCATGTAGTAGCATCTTACTAGTTTGTTGGGCGTATGGATGTTAGAATTAATATAATAATGCAAAATTATGAATGGGGCAAAAAGTACCACATGCTTAGACATATACACTGGAAATAAATGTTTATTAAAAGTTGGCTGATTACATAATAGTGGTTAGATCTCATAAAAAATTAACCAGAGATGAAATCAAGTGAAGTAAAATTTCATCTGTAACATATATTCATCTATAAAATTTCATTTGACATGTATTCTAATGAGTGAAGTGGGAGCAGAAAGTAGGAAGGAATATATATATGGTACAATTCAGCTTTAAAAAGCAACTATAGTGCCATTCTCATAGCATAGTGAATAAGCCCTGTGCATAGGGAGCTGGATCCCACAAGACTGACCATGATGTGAGTCCTGCCCTGGCACCTTGAAAATCATGCTGGACATGTATGTGCCTAAAATCCTGAAGGGAAGGAAAAATAGACTAAAGAAAGATTTGAGCATTACCACACCCATTAGGGGATGCTTTGTTTCTTTCATGAGTCTATATGTCAAATAAAAATGAATTTAAAAAGCAACATAGAACTTTCATTCTTTCCATGAAGGAATAACCAAAGGAGAACTTTTTCTTTCCATGTAAACAACTAGAAAAAAAATGTTAGAAAATATTGGTTTTTCATTAATCATGACAATGACCCGTGTAGGACTGTGATCACTAGGAGATGCTCATAATCTCTCCAATTTCCTACCAGGGAGCAATTTTTGAACTGTAACACAAGAAAGAAGATTTCAAGCAAAACTGTTGTTTTACTTGATGGAAGGGACAGAAATTGGATTTCAAAAATTTGAAACAACTGGAATTTGTATAGAAGAATTTTGGAGAGGAGGAAACTTTACAGAAAAAGAGCTCCAGAAATCTTTGTGGGGGACTTTTGAATTTTGGTTTACTGCTAATCAGTACATTTGCAGGGTGGATTCAGAGGCCAAAAAAAGACTGCATGAGAGTCATCACTTGGCAAGTTCCCAGAATTCATTATCACTGCCCTCCAGGAGCTCATCTGTAGTTTTAAAAGGTAAGATTATTACTCATTACAGTGAGAGAGGACACACACCACTTTTTGGTTTCTCTTCTCTTAGTAAGTATAGCCCCACACTGTCCATTCTCTTGATCCATGAAGAAATACTATTTCCAATACTTTTCCCTAGTTTCCTACTTGTTTACACTGGAAAGAAAAGTTCTATGACTGCAGGTCAACTCTATAAGAGAGTATAAAGAATCTACTGCAGGGCTGGTCCAATATGATAGTGGCTAAGTGCTGAACATTGGGAGCCAGATACTACATGGTCAATCACAGTTTGAATCCTAGTTCCATGGTGTGCAAAGTGTTTTTTCTCACCATGAATTCAGTGCTTATTAGTCAAGTTAAAGATATTATCATACACATTTATCAGACAAAAATATACTTTTTCTGTCATAATTTTATTTTCAAAAAATGTAAGAATATACTACTCCTGAAAGTTAGAACCACAAATAAAAGGAAAAAATGGTAAAATGGTTAAGTTTCACCTATTCATCTCTTCTCCAGCTCTATGCTATAGGCCTTAGCACAGATTTGATAACATATGTTTTTGAGTTATTTTTAATTATTCAAATATTTTAAATTAATGACAAGATCATCAGATATTCTGCAGCCCTGGTAAATACCAAGGACCCAAAGCTTATCCCAGTTGAGTATTGAATATCCCATTGTACTTAATGATGCCACTATTGTTCCAGGTCTCTCCACTCCAAATTCTGGCCACCATTGTTCCAGGTCTCTCCACCTTTTTTTTTTTTTTTTAATTACCAGAGGATGTGTGTGCTATCCAAGGAGAGACAGAGAGAAAGAGGGAGAAAACATCCCCTAATGAAATGTGGTCATGCTGCAATTACTTCTTTTCCATATCCCCATCCTGCTGGGATATGGGGCACAAATGCACTCATGCCTGGTATGTTTTTCAAGTTACCGGGACCAGGATTTGACCCATGGTCAGTCATATAGGATCTACCTCCCTTAACAACTAGGCTATGAATCTAGCACATGTCATTTTTGATATCTACCATATTGCAAGCATTCCTTCTCTTGTTCCATTCCATGTCTATTGAAATTATGCTTATGCCATGAATCTTAGTTGAAATACTCCTTCTATGAAAAAATGGTCAAAACTTACAAGTAGAGATTAGCTTAATTACTTTGAAATCTTAAATTGCATTTTCTCTCTTATAACTTTTCACACTGATATATAGAAAGGAAAATGTGATAAGGAGGAAATAAGATTCTGACTTAGAATTGAAGGTTAGAATTCATATTCCAGCTCTGCTATTTACTAAATCTATGACTTTTGGCATCCAACCATCCAACATAATATATACGGCCCTCAGTCCCCTCGTTGAAAAAAATATAGGCAAATAACCACTACTTGGTATTGTTTTGAAGTTCTGATTAGTTAACATATGGAGAAAGAGGGAACCAGCAGTTAGCGTAATGGCTATGTCACTGGACTCCCACGTAGTTGACCACGGTTCGCGTCCCGGACCCGGTGGCTTAGAACTCACGCCCGGCGCGTGTGCGTGCGTGCCCAAGATCCCGAGAGGAGAATGGAGGAGAAGGGATTGTGGCGTGACCATCCACCCTGGGGGGTGATTTCTCGCTTTCTGTCTCTATGTCTTTCTCTGTCTGTCTGGCGAGTGCACGTGCCCTATAGCAAAAACCTCTCCAAAAAAAAAAAGTGAACATATGGAGAAATATATAATGCACAACTTAGAATATGGCAGATAAATAATTATTGAAACACAAGGCTTATATTTTTTAAGAATTTAAAATTTTAATTTATTATTATTATTATATATTTTTTAAAATTTGACTAGAGACATACAGAAAGAGAGAAAGTAAGAAAGCAAGCCGCCAGGTCTGAGACTCGAACCATGGTCAGTCAGGTGGGAGTTCAGTGCCTTAACTACCAATACCACCTGCTGGCCTGCTTATAAAAGTTATTGATTATCAGAGTCATGTCTTGCCCAACTCTGTCCTACTCAAATCTCCTCAGACCTAACTAGCATATTGCTGGTTTATGGTAGAAAAACAATGTTAAATAAATTAAATTATACAAATTATGATGAAAATAACCTGCTGTCCAATTCTGAAAACATCTTATTCTGAGCTTGTACCCAAAACTTCACTTTGCCATGTTAGAATTAGGTGATTTATCACATATACTCTTTTCGATTTTGGTTATAAAAGGTGTGTGTTTCAGGAGTAGATTGTATCGACTTCCTCTGCAAGATCGTAGCATGTGATAGCAATGTATCTCATGTGTTAAAAGACTCTAAGCAGGACCCCACACCCCTTGATCACACATTATTTATTTTCCATTTACACCATTGCTCTCAGAGCTACCATGAAGGGAGCAGTTAAGATAGTATAACAAACTAAAAATAAGTTTTATTGGGGATGTAAGTTGATTAATTCCTTGATTTAACTATTTTCTTAATCTGTGATTACTGTAT
Source organism: Tupaia belangeri chinensis (assembly GCF_000334495.1). Classification (NCBI taxonomy): domain Eukaryota; kingdom Metazoa; phylum Chordata; class Mammalia; order Scandentia; family Tupaiidae; genus Tupaia; species Tupaia belangeri. Next base: position 477,297 of record NW_006160229.1, on the reverse strand, counting down.
CCCATTTAACAGATAAAAAACTCATAAGTTATACTTTCATACCTGAAAAAAGATTGAAATGAAGGAGTAATATGAAAGACGTAATTATACTGTGCCAAAATAGGATCATTGCAAGTTGTTCTCTTTTCAAGAATTTATTTTGGATGAGATTTAAATTAAGCTGCATTTTAATTCAAAGAAAGAAACTCACATCACATAACTAACTTTGCCTATCAACCTGTCAATACACTAATTATCAAAAACTTAGGAAGACAGAATTGTCCCTTTGTAATTCTTTACACCCCAGCCCTAGACACAAAGATGATTACTTCATTCAAGTTATCACCTTATGCCTTAAGTTTAAAACTGTACTCCCCCACAGTGCTAACAGGCTCTATCCACGAAAAACTTGTTGGTAGCAAGATACGTAATATTTCTTAACTAGAACAGATGCACATCCACTAAGGGAACAATGCTGCATACTTCCAAACCAGTCTTGAGTGTAATTATGGGCAATAAAATAATCATGTAAAGCTAATCATAATATTATAGCTGTCACTTCATGGACACTTATTAGTTTTAGATTATAATATGCTATTTTTAATTTTTGAAACATTTAGAGATGGGTATTATGGCCCATTTAATAAATAAGAAAGTGAGGCTGAGCAAAGTAACTCAATCAAGGTTGCATAGTTAGGAAGTACATAGCTCAGTGAGCTTTTTCTGGCAAAAGCTCTTTTTTTAAAAAAAAAAAATCTTATGCCAGGATACAAATAAGCTCAACTTGAAGTCAGCCTCCTGAAACCTAAGTGTCTCAAAGTCAAGTTCTTCAAGAACATATTTATATACATAAGTTCACTCTAAGAATGATTTTTCAGCACATTCTTTTTAAGTAATTCTGATCAAAAAAAGTTATTCTCTTTTCATGATCTTGGCTAAGCAGAAGTTATAGATGATCTCGCCCCCTTTATGATTAATATATTGTATCATATTTCTGTTTTTCCTTATGCCTTTGTTCCCATTCTTAATTTCTCATTTAATATTAGTTCCTACATTTTTATCATAAGATACTCTATTTTTTAATATATACTGATACATCTTCCAAAAATAACAGTGCCTTTTATTAGTTAATTCAATGGTATTTATTTTAACAAAATTTCTGGTGTTTTTTTTTAGTGATTTCTTTTTCTTTTAGTCCATTTTGTCTGTAACAATTTCATTTATCTATGCTTAGTGTTTGTATGGAATATCTTTTTTTATCCTTTTTCTTTCAGTCCATTTGTATCTTTGAATCAAAATTTGCCTCTTATACACAACATGTGGTTGGAATATTTTTATTTATTTATTTACTTTTTAAAATTATTATATTTTAATACACTTTATCATAGTATATCACTACAGCTTGACAAATGAATTTTTGCAGGTATTATCATACATGTTATCATCAACAGATGATTTTCTCAATTTCTGGCTTTTAATAGGAATATTTAGTCCATTATACCTTTGGTATATTGCCAACAAAGTAGTATTTGTGTCTCCTTTGACTGATTTATATTATATATATTTCACTCCTTGTTCCACTATTTTCTTCTTTCATATTAAATAGGTATTTCATAATGCAACATTTTAATTCCCATGTTATTTATTCTAACATATATTTTTAAATTAATTTATTTGTGATTTTTCTGTGATTTTGCAATTAATATGTTAATTTATAGCAATCTAGTTTGGATTAGTACCAGCTTAATTTCAATAGTGTACAAAACTTTGCTCCCATATAGATCTGTTTATTGTTGTGTCCTTCATGCTGTTATTGTCATACAAATCACATCTTTGTACATTGCATGCCTTCAATACAGATTAATAACTAGTTCTTTTTTTAAAGATCTTTTTTTGTTTTGCCATAGGGCACATGTATTTGCTGAAGAGAGAGAGACAGAGACAGAGAGAAAGAAAGTGAAAAATCTCCCCTAAGGGGGATGGCCACTCACAATCCTTTCTCCTTCTTTCTCCTCTCTAGATTTTGGATACACACTCACACATGCCTGGTGTGATCTTCAAGTCACCAGACCCAGGACTCAAACCATAGTCAGCCATGTGGGAGTCCAGTGCCTTAACCACCAGGTCAAATGATGACCCTCATAATTATTTCTTTAAGTATTTTAACTTTCAGAAGAGATTTTTAAAAAAAGGAGACAAATTTTATTTATACTTAAAGAAATACATACATATTAAATACTATCAATGCTCTTTATGTGAAAATTAGCTTCTCTCTAGTTTCCTTTCATTTCCAGGATCCAGAACTTACTTTAACATTTATTGTAGTGCATGTGTGCTATGATGACTTCTCTGTTTTGTTTATATGGAAATATCATAATTTCTTCTTCACCTTGAAGGATGACTTGGTAAAATATAAACTCTTGCCTGTCTACTCTTCTCTTTCAGCACTTAATATATGCCATCCTACTGACTTTGCACCTCCATGATTTTCAGTGAGAATGCAACTGCTGATTTTTCTAAGTTTTGCTTGTAAGAGATGAGTTTCTTATCTCTTGCCACTTTTATGGTTCTCTCCTATTTTTGTCTTTGGCAATTTGACTATAGTGAGTCTTAGTGGAGATCTCTGAATTCACCTTACTTGGAGTTAATTTAGACTCTTGCATATATAGGTTAATGCTTGTCATTTAATTTAGGAGGTTTATGGAAATTACTTATTCGAATATTTATTTTCTTCTTTTTAATTCTCTCATTCTGAGACTCTGCATCTATTTTGGTTTGTTTGATCATATTTTTGGAAGGTTAATGCTTGTCATTTAATTTAGGAGTTTTTTGGAAATTATTTAAATATTTATTTTCTTCATTTTTATTCTCCATTCATTCTGAGATTCTATGCATATTTTGGTTTAATTGATCATGATCTGTGTATCTTGCTCATTTTTAAAAATTCCTTTTTTTTCTGTTTCTCATATTGGATAATCTCAGTTTATTTCATGCACTATTTTTTCTGAGAGCCTAAATTTGCTGTTGAGTCTTCTAATAAACATTTCCACTTTAGTTATACTTTCAACTATGATATAACTATTTTGTTCTTTTTAAAATAATTTCTATTTCTTTTTAGATATGCTCTGTTTGATGAAACATGATTTTCATATTTCCCTTATGTATTTAGACATGGTTTCTTTTTGTTCATTGAATATATTTAAAATAGTTTATTGTTTTTCTAGACGTCTAATATCTGCTCCTTAAGAGTTGCAGCTCCTTTGGATCTTGGGCTCTTATCCATGTGCCCTGCTTGGTTTCAGCCAACCCAGAGATCCAAACCCATAGTCAGCCACTGGCTTTCAGCACTGCAGTTGGGTTTGCACTAGGGTGGGTCATGAAGGCATCTTTTTCTTGTAGGAACCATATGTCTAGCTCATAGACTCAATGAATTGTTCAAGAGCTAACTGAAGGATTGCATGCACCAAACTTATTTATTGACTCCAGAAGTGGAAAAGAAAAAGATAAAAATTGTTAACAAATGTTTAAGTGGTTAAAAAAATCAACTTATATTGAATAGCTGCAACTTAATTAAGCTTGCATATTTGTGTGTAAGTATAATATATGCATTTATTTAATGTGAAATATCCTACATTAACCTGATTTTGAACTCTTCTAGTTCTGTAGTTTTGGATAAGTTTCTTGACTTCTTTTGGTCTCAATTTCATTATATATAACAATAACATTGTAGTATCTACTCCATAAAAAGAAAGAGTAGTTTTTCTTTCTTTTTTTTCTGTTTTGTTTTATTTTGTTTTTGTCATGATCCTTCTGCCTCAGCCTCTCAAGTAACTGAGAATAGACTTGCATCACTGCACTCTACTTTTAGGGTAAGCCAGCAATCAAAGTCAGGCCTCTCATGTGACCTCTGTCTACAGAAAAACAGTGTCTACCAGTGCATGCTACCATTTCTAAACCTCTTAGTTGCTTTTTAATTTATGCATGGAATAAAATTTCATATATTTTGCCTAACAATTTTTTGTTAAAAACTGGATACTTAAAATATTTTAATATCATAACCATGGGAATCAAATACTTTATTCCTACTAGGGTGTATTGCTGTTGCTGGTTGTAGTTTACTTAATGGCTATACCATATAGAGTATATAGCACAGGTTTGAAGTAGGCTATACCACCTTGGTCTGTGTAAGTGCATTCTTTTAAAAAAAATTTTTATTTGTTCATTCATTTACTTTTAATTTGACCAGAGAGATACAGAGAGAATGAGAGAAGGAAAGTGAGAAAGCAAGCCACCAGGTCTGGGATTGAACCTTAGTGGGCCATGTGGGAGTGTCCAGCACCTTAACCACTATGCCACTTGCCTGTCCTCTGTGTAAGTACATTCTATGATGTTCCCACAATGACAAAATAGCCAAAGAACAGTTTCTCATAACAGATCATTGTTTATAAGCAAGATGTGACTGTATATCATGGTGTGTTACTGTGAATCTCTTTCTCTGTTTAGAGAGGTCATATTAGTAGTATGAGATCAATAACGGTGTAAATATTTTTGCAACAGATACAAACAAGTGCTACAAATCGCAATTTTTTTCTTAGAGCCAGTTGTTAAACAGTTACCATCACTTCTCTGAGATTAAATATTATTTTTTCTTAGCATCTAGACTTTAAAAATTGAAGAATGTAAATAAAGTAGTTTAACTGCACTTTAAAAGATTCATTCTGAACATCACATTTAATAGACACAAAAATGAAAAGTTATCTGCTGATGATAATATATATGGTAATGTCCTTGGCGTGACTAATATGCACTGCATTCTTGCTGGGTAAAACCATGTTGTACACTGTAAAGATGTACAGTGATTAAATGTATACTTAAAAAAATAAATAAATTTTTAAAAAGATTCATTCTCACAAAACTGGGAGGAGAATGGGTAAGGAAGGGCTAGATGAGAGAAAGGAAATCTGTTAGCAGGTTAGTAAACTATATTTTAGCATATATATCCTTCAATTAACTGGGTAGTAATCTGGTATGGACAGGCTATATGTTCTTGCTCAGTACAATCTAGCTTAAATAAAGCACCAAAGTAATACATACATTTAGTTAAGAAATAAGCAAAACTTAGGGTCAGACAGTTGAAGCTCTGTGAGATTGACTCACATGGGAAGACTCCTGGTTGCATTTGCATACCCCACTGAGTACAACAGGCATGTGAATGCCCATGATCCAGGGCTTGCTGAGGCTGCATGTGGATTATGGTATCAAGACCTTACTGGGGTACTGTTTCTTTCTATTTCTGTCTCTCTATCTCTCTCTCAAATATCCACTTACTGAAGTAATGAACCAATAAACTAATTTTAAAAGAAAAACTAAAAATCTAAAAGATCATGTGTTTGACATGAAATAAAACACTCCTCTGCCCTTGTCATTCTTTCTCTCATTCTGTGCTTCAGAAGGAGCTACTTTCTCCACTTTCCATTTTTAGTTTTTTCTGGATGTCAATTCTTATCACTAAATAATGTGACTGCACTGCTATTTATCACGTGTAGACATTAGCTATTAAATTCCTGCAGTGATTGATGTGTATTTAGATTTGCTTGCAGTCTCTCACTTTTATGAATCCATACTCATCCCAATATAGTTATGTTAATTATGGTAGGTTTTTCAAATGCTCACCATTATATAAATACTCACAGTTTTCTACCTCTACAATCAACAAGATATAAGTTGAATAATACTTCATAATAATCATAATTCATTTTATAAGCATAGTGATCAACTTGATAACATAAACTAAATATAGTGCTCACAGAGCCTGGGTGCTAGAAAGAAGAAAGGATGGGGACAAGAGGGACACAAGGAAAATGGAAGAAAGGAATTAACAATACTGCAACCTAAAACTCCCTTCTTCCTTAACTCCCTCTCTTACCCGGGAGTTAAGAGAAACTTCACTTCTGGCTGGCACATGTAAAACTAAATGGACGATTATGCTTTAAATCACCTTGTAGCTAGTTAAGACCATGCAGTTAGTGCTGGCTGATGGATTATAAGTGAAAATAACATGTGTTGCTTCTAGAGGAGGTGTGAAGTTTTCATGTTCTCTCTTTTTGTATTGTGATAAATCTGGAAACTGGTGTTGATATGCAGCCATCATAAGACAGCAGATACTCAGGCATCTTAGTGCTTCTGAGTAAATACATGGAGCAGAGTTTGTACTGACCATGTTGGACATCTTTGTGAACAAGAAAAAAAATCCTTCATTAATGTTATTTCATTTTGATTTTAAGGGAAATTATTATGGTAGCATATCTAGTGTAGAGTTCAGTAAACTATTTTCTGTAAAATGTCAGTGAATATGTTTGGCATTGGGACATTGGTCTGTGCTGTAACTATTCAATTCTGTGAAAGGCATTATAAGGAATAAATGAGATGACTATGTTCCAATAAAACTTTATTTACAAAACTAGGCAGCAGGCCAGCTGCTGACTCTAGATCTAGCATATTCTTAGTAACATAGCATTATTCTGAGTACATTCAATGTTCATTTCTACTACTTCAAGAAGTATTTAAATCTCCATTTCTTGCTCAACCAGAAAGTTCCTTTGTTTTTTGTTTTGGTTCTGCCATAGAGCATATTTGCTCAGCAGAGAGAAATGGTAAGAGGGAAAGTGAGAAATTACCCCTGGGGGTGATTATCATACCACAATCACTTTTCCTCCTTTCTCTTCCTGGGATTTTTGGAAAGCTTGCACAGGTCTTAGCTGCCAGGTCCAGGATTTGAACTGTAGTCGGCCATGTGGTAGTCCAGCATCTTAACCATCATGCCACTTACTGGTCCACAGAAAGTTTCTTCAACTCCCTCTTTTATTGAATGAAGCATTGATGGTTTCCTCCTTCGCCTTTTTGTATCCATCTTGTCCTCATCCTTTCTTCTAGCACTCAGGCTCTGTAAGTACTATAGTTTGTTTATGTTGCCAAGATTGATCACTATGGTTACGAAACTGGTTGCAATTGTTAAATATTCTTTTATTCATATCTTGTTGATGTATACCATCAATAAAACATGAGTGTCCATATTATTATGATTATATACTTAATTAAATTTCTTCCTCTGTGGGCACAGTGTCAGGATCAGTGCCACTCCAAGGAGTATACTTTTTTTTTTCTTTTTGTTCTTTAAATTTTGCTAGAGAGCACTTCTGCTTGAGAGGGAGAGAGGGAAAGTGAGAAAATGCCCTCCATGTGACATGGTCACACCATAATTCCTTCTCCTCCATTTTCCCTCCTTTCATGATTCTGGGCTTGCATTTATCCACTGTACTATAGGGTCAGACCCAGTATGCTTTTTTGAATGGAAGAGGAAAGGATGGAGTTATAACCAACATGCTAAGAAATGAGCATACATTCCATCCTATCTACTCTTCAGAAAGATCCTTTGGGAGTACTGCCTGTTTTTGGAGTCTTCTTTAAGAAGTATTTGCCTACTCCAACATCTCCAATAGTTTTCCACCAGTAGCTTTATGGCGTGACTTTTTATGTTTAGATCCTTGATCCATTTTGAGTAGATTTGTATTAATGAAGAGAGACAGAGGTCCAGTTTCATTCTTTTGCAGATGGATATCAGTTTTCCTAGCACTATTTGCTGAAAGATTTTCTTTTGTGTTCTTTGTCAAAGATCAGTTAGCTGAATGTTTTGAAGTTTATTTGGGGGTTCTTAATTCTGCTACATTGGTTTTCTTGCCTGTTTTTGTGCAATTACCATGTTGTTTTGATTATCACAGCTTTGTCATATGTTTTGAGGTAAGGAAGTGGGATGCTTTCTCTTTTATTCCCCTTGCACAGTATAGTTTTGATGATACAGAGCATTTATAGCTATATACATATTTTATGACTGTTCTATTTCTGTGGGGGATGTCTCTGGTAGTTTGATTGGAATTGCATTGAGTTTACAGATTTATTTGGGTAGCATTGACATTTTGATTATATTAATTCTTCCAATCCAGGAACATGGGTGTTCTTCCACGTTTTTGTATCTTTTTAAATTTTTTGAAGGTTTTTTTTTTTTTTTGAGAGGTTTTTGCTATAGGGCGCATGTGCTCTCCAGACAGACAGAGAGAGACAGAGAGCTCACACGTGCCCGGTGTGAGTTCAAGCCACCGGGTCCGGAACTCAAACTGTGGTTGGCTACATGGGAGTCCAGCGACATAGCCATTACACTAATTGCTGGTCCCTTGAAGGTTTTTCATAATTTTCCTCATACAGGTCTTTCACTTCTTTGGTTAGGTTTATTCCTAAGTATCTTATTGTTTTTGTGGCTATTATAAATGGGATTTATTTATTTGATTCTTTCTCAGTTTGTTCATTGTTAATGTGAAAAATGTTACAGATTTTTGTATGTTGATTTTGTACCTTATTGCTTTACTGGATTCATTTATCACTTCCAGGAGGTTTTTTTGTGGATTCTTTTGAATTTTCTGTATATATAATCATATCTGCAAATAGAGATAATTTTACCACTTCTTTTCCTATTTGAATGCTTTTTATTTGACTCTCTTGTCTAGCTGCATTGGCTAGGACTTCAAGTACTATGTTGAAAAGGAATGGAGAAAGTGGGCAGCCTTGTTTTGTTCCAGTTTTTATTGGAAAAGCCTCCAGCTTTTCCCCATCCAGTCTGCTGTTAGTTATGGGTTTGTCATAGATGACATTTATTATGTTGAGGAATATCCCTTCCATGACAATTTTGCTGAGAGTCTTAATCATGAAGGGATGTTATATTTTATCAAATAATTTTTATGCATTGATTGATAAGATCATTTTTTTAATCTTTCTTTCTGTTAACGTGATGTATTACATTGTTTTATTTGTGTATGTTGAACCATCCTTGCATTCATGGAATAAAGTCTATCTGGTCATGGTGTATAATGTTTTTAATGTACTGTTGGATACAGTTTGCTAGCATCTTATTGAGAAATTCTGCATTTGTATTCATCAAGAATATTGGTTTATAGTTTTCTTTCTTTTACTTTTATTTATTTATTTTTTTGTTATGTCCTTTTCTGTTTTATGTATCAGGATGATGGAGGCTTCATAGAATAAATTGAAGAAAGTTTCTTCCTTTTGAATCTTTAGAAATAATTTGAGGAGAATGAGGATTATTTCTTCTTTTTTTTCTTTTTGGAGAGATGTTTTTGCTATAGGGTGCATGTGCTCGCCAGACAGATAGAGAGAGACAGAGAGACAGAAACGAGAAATCACCGCCCAGGAGGGATGACCATGCCACAATCCCTTCTCCTCCATTCTCCTCTTGGGATCTTGGGCATGCATGCACACGCGCCCGGCATGAGTTTAAGCCACTGGGTCCAGAACTTGAACCGTGGTCAACTACATGGGGGTCCAGCGACATAGCGATTACACTAACTACTGGTCCCAGGATTATTTCTTCTTTAAAAATTTTGTGGTATTTGGAAGTGAAGTCATTGGGACCAAGGTTTTTCTTTACTGGGATGCTATTTATTACTGATTCAACCTCATTGCATGTTATTAGTCCATCCAGGCTTTCTTTTTTTTTCTGATACAATCTTAGTCATTTATATTTGTCCAGGATTTTGTCCATCTCTTCCAGGTTTTCTTGTTTATTGGTGTATAATCACTCATAATATTCATTCATGATCTTTTGTATTTCTGTTATGTCTGTTGTAATGTTGTCTGTTTCCTTACTGACTTGATTTATCTGGTTCCTTTCTCTGTTTTTAATTAATTAGTCTAGTTAATGTTGTGTCAGTTTTGTTTATTTTCTCAAAGAATTGGCTTTCAGTTTCATTTATTTATTTTTATTTTTTTCTTTCTTTTTTTTTGGAGAGGTTTTTGCTATAGGGCGTGTGCACTCGCCTGACAGACAGAGAGAGAGGCAGAAAGCGAGAAATCACCCCCGATGTGGTATGGCCATGCCACAATCCTTTCTCCTCCATTTTCTTCTCGGGATCCTGGGCACACACGCACATGTGCCCAGTGTGAGTTTAAGCCACTGGGTCCGGCACTCAAACTGCTGTCGAATACATGGGAGTCCAGCGACATAGCCATTACATCAACTGCTGGTCCCTGTTTCATTATTTTTTGTATAGTTCTTTTATTTTCTATATATTTCTGCTTGGATACTTATTATTTATTTTCTCCTGTTTTTATTGTTGTTTGCTTCCTTTTTTGTTGTTGCTGTTGCTTTTCCAGTTGCCTAAAATGTGTCATTAGGTTGTCTATTTGCCACACCTCTTTATGTTTTTTTCTTGTGGGTACTAATTGCTTTGAACTACCTTCTATGACTTTTGCTGTGTTCTATATGTTATGAAAACTCATTTGTTTGTTATTGTTGATTTCAATAAATCTTTTGCTTTCAGTCTTAATTTCTTCAGTGGCTATGAAGTCATTCAAGAATAAGTTGTTTAGTTTCCATAGGTGGTTTAGTTTCTGTGTGTTTGTATATTTTTGAGGGTTCTTTTTGTAGTTAATTTCAAGTTTGAGTCTACTGTGGTCAGGAAACATGCTGGATATACTGATAAATTCTGTATCTTTGAGTTTGTAAAGGCCATTGTTTTTGTGTGCCATATCATGTGGTTTATCTTTGAAAACTTTCTATGTGGAGTTGAGAAAAATGGGTAGTTTTTGGTTGTTGGGTGAAATGTCCTATAGATGTCTGTCGGTTGCATTTGATCTATGGTATCATTTAGATCTTGTATCACTATTTTTTGTCTAGATGATCTGCCCAGAGGAGGCAGTGGTGTTGAGATTCCCAACAATTATAGTATTGCAGTCTATCTCTCCCTTTACGCCTAACAGTCTCTCACATATTTGGGTGCTCCAATATTGTGTGCATAAATATTTATAACTATAATATCTTCTTGGATAATTAGATCTTTTAGTACTATATAAGTGTCCTTCTTTGTCTCTCCTTACATCTTTTGTCTTGAAGTCAATGTTATCTGATATCAGTATTGGAACCTCAGTCTGCTTGTTGTTGTTGTTGTTATTTCCATTTGCATGGAATTTCTTTTTCCAACCCTTCACCTTCAGTTTATGGATGTCTTTATCAATGAGATATGTTTCTTTTAAAGAGAATATAGTGGGCTCCTACTTTTATTTTTATCCATTCAACCAATCTATGTCTTTTAATTACAAAATTTAATCCATTAACATTCAATGTTGTTATTGATACTTGTGGACTTATCCCTGCCATTTTGTTAAACTATTTTCTTGGTTATTTTTTGTTGTCTTATTTCTGTTTATCTCTTTTTAGTTTTCCTGATAGAGTACTCCTTTCAGTACTTCTTGAAGGAGTCATCAGTCTAGTATTGGTGATTTTTTTCAGTTTTTGATTATCTGAGAATGATTTTATTTGTTCTTTCCATTTGAAGGATAATCTTGCTGGGAATAGTCTCTATTGAAATTGTTTTTCTTTTAATGTTTTGAACATGTGTTACCATTCTTTCCTTGCCTTCGTTGTTTCAGTTAAGAGGTCTTAAGTAAATCTAATAGGATAAACTTTGTAAGTAACTTGACATTTTTCTCTTGTCATTTTTAGAATCTTGTCTTAATCTTTGATTTTTACCAATCTGGCTATGATGTGCTGGGGGCAGGATCTTTTTTATCCTGATCCTATTTGAAGCTCTTTTTATTTCTTGGGTGAATTTCTTCCTGTTTCTCTTGATTTGGAAGCTTCTATATAGTATTTCATATAGTTTTTCATTCCTTTAGCAGCTTCTTCACATTCTGGAATACCTATTATACAGATATTTGGGCATTTCACGTTATCTGAAATCTCCCAAATGGTATACTCTTTGTAAAATTTAATTTAATTTTAATTTCTTTTATACATTCAATTACATATGTCACTTAACTTGTAAAGTGAATGTTCCAACATGAATTAATTTCTCACCAGTCCAGTTCGGTATACTAACACATTATCATCAACAACATTTTGTCCCATAAATGTCTTGCCTCTCTATTTTTCTCCTTAATGTCTTCCCTCATTCTTTTTAATTGCTCGGTATATGTTGGAGACTTTGTCTTCAAGGTCAGAAATTCTTTCTTCTGCATGGTACAATCTGTTGTTAATAATTTTAACAGGGATTTTAATGTCTTATATTGTAGTCTTCATTTCCCGTAGTTCGGTTTGATTCTTTTTTAGAGTGTCTGTTTATGGAATTCCTCCTTCATGTCCTGGAGTGATCTCCTTATTTCCTGGAATTGGTTGTCTATTTTCTCATTGAGTTTTGTCACTATGAATGTTCAGAAATCTTTTTCTGACATTTCTGTAAATTCTTTTATGTTGTCCATTGTTGGTGAGGGATCACTGTTCCTTTGGGGGAAAATTATTTCCTTGCTTTCTCATGTTTCTTCTATCCCTATGCTGGTTTTGCCATCTGATGCAGTATTTGACTTGTCCTATTTATTCGGTAGTATCAGAGGAAGGAATAGTACCTTTAGTTTCAGATGTGATCCTGTTAGAAGGCTGAGTCTTCCAGATCAGAGCAGATAAAGATTATATAAATAGCCAGGTGGTTGTCTCCTCTACCAAACTCAGCTTTTGATAAGGTGGGGATTAGTTACACAGATAGGACTTAGTGAAGAGGCTCAAGTAATGGGCTGCTGTGGGATGGAGGGCACTGAGTTCCAATAGCAAACCCAGGAGGTAGGATGGCATTCATGAGGAGAGGTCTGCTGGAATAGAACCAAGGTCTCTGGGCAGATGACTGGGGTCTGAGAAGCAGACCACAGGAGCACAGCTGAGGTGCTCTAAATTTCAAATGCCAAATCACTCTGCTTTAATCATATTCAATCTGTGATTCCTATAATCCACCATCCGTGACTAAACCTTTGGATTCTTCTTTCCAGAAGATTACCCTCCAACACATCAGCTGTGCATCCTCATTTTCTTCAGGTCTCTACCTATAAGGCACAATATGGAGCCAGTAGTTGGTGGAGTGGTTAAACCTCTGGACTCCCAGTTTGAGTCTTGGACCTGGAAGCTTGAAAATTGGCTAGGTGTGTGTGTGTGTGTGTGTGTGTGTTCCTAAAATCTCAGGAGGAGAATGGAGCAAAAAAGATTGCATCCCTCCTGGGAGGGTAATTTCTCGCTTTCTCTCTCACAGTCTCTCTCTGGTGAGTGCACACATCGTATGGCAGAAAAAAATTTTTAAAAAGGCACTTTGTTGGAAAACCTATCCTCAAATTCATGACAGAGACTCATGTTCAAAAAAATGTGATGCTCTTTGTTGGTTTCATCTCAGTATAATGCATATTAACTTTCAAAAAATATTTGGGGATTAAATATATGTTAATCTGAACCTTGCATGCATTTTTTTTCAGTTGATAGATCTGAAGTTAACTTATTAGTTAATAGGGTTTCAGCTTTCATTATTAGAAAGTAGTTACATGTAGAATAGTACTGAACTCTGACATTGTCACAACAGGAAGTGATTAATTCCTTATCTAGAAAATGGATGCTACTATCCACACTACTGGTTTGACTAATTGTAGCAAAGTTTATTAAACTGACAGCTGTAGTACAACTCAACTGATATTAATATTACTTCTTTACATTCACTAGAGGCAATATGACATGAAGGTAACATCATGAGTATGGTTCAAATCTAGATTCTGTTTCTTCCTTTTTGGATGACCTAGGTCAAGTTTCTTAACCTTTCTGGGCCTTAGTTTTTTCATCTGAAAAATGGAATAATACCTATTTCTGAGGGTTGTTGCAGGAAACAGATGTATTTATATATATA
>NW_006160229.1:436344-463342 GCF_000334495.1 Tupaia belangeri chinensis | reverse complement strand
CACACACACACACACACACACACACACACACACATACGTTTACGCCACCAGACTATTCACGTTGCAATGCAGCCACAGCTTCAGACAACTTGGATTACAGGCATACATGTACATGCCGGACATGTACAGAGAGGTCTTGTGGTGTAAATCCAGGACCTTTTCACATGGGTCCAATCGGTTTACCACTGTACCACCACCTGACCCCTATGTAAAGATTATAATGTAGAGTCTAGTACATCATGTGAATTTGGTAATTACTATTACTAGTGAATAACTAGGATGTGGAAATTCATGGCACTGAACATCCAGGACAAAGAATTTGATTTCTACAAACAAACAAACAAACAAAAAAACAAAAAAACTCTGCATCTCATTGATGCTAATGCATTTCCAGCATAGAATACATTTTTAAAGAATTATTTAATTTTATTTATTACCATTATTATTTTTTAATTTGCTGCAGGGCACATGCACTCATCAGAGAGAGACAGAAAGAGAGAGGGAAAGTGAGAAAGCAAGTCACCAAGTTTGGGACTCAGACCGCAGTGGACCACATGTGAGTCCAGCGCCTTAACCACCACACCACCTGCTAGCCCCCACTAGCAGAGAATATTAAAACTGGAAGATTCTATAGGATTAAGGAGCCCAGTATCTTTTTTTTTTTTTTCTGAAGAAGGAAACACTGAAATCCAAAGAGGCAAAATAACTTATTTAGAATCACTCAACTACTTAAAAGCAAATTTAAGATATACATCCATATCTCCACACTCACGTATATACTAATTGTTCCTTCCTGAAGCTGCACATTAGGCATGCCATCATTTCTGCAGTCAGTGGTGATGGCAAGGACCAGGGTTAAGGGACTTAGTGCACCAAAATATTCATTAGATTCCTCCACAACTGTCTCTCAAATAAACCTAGACAGTTGAGAAACCATGAGATCACTGTGTAAATTCAGCCCGGGACACATCCTTTAGGTCTTCTCTCCACTCTCTTTAACCAATTGCTCATGCAAAACTTTACCAATACAAAAATTCTCAGACTGCAACTGTCTCTGTTGATGGTACTGATATGCTTAGAGTAAAGATTTTAATCTAATTTTAAAAACACACCATTTACAAAATTTTTATATTTTGAGGATCACAGAGGGTTTTGAAAAATTGACTTGAAATGTTAGTATACATTCTTATAAGTGAGGAAATGATGTTACAACACAGGCTGATTTACATGACATTTCCTTCTCTAAATGATAGGAGTGAGATTATAACTGGAATGAAATAAACATTCCAATTCAAGTATCAGATCCCTGGAGAAAGAAGATTAGAGTCTTACTATCAGTTAATTCCAGGACTTCAATGTTTCAAACACACATACAATGGTGTTGATAGCAAAACCATTCACGTCCATTACTATGTCTAGGTCCTTTTGATTGAATGACCTGTTCCTGCTGTTCTCATGGAGGAAATTGCTGCTCTGGTTCCCTGCGGAGATGAGCTGTAATTTACTCAGTGGAGTGGCTTTCCAAAATTTATTTGCCTTGCATATATGGCCATCTTACAATGCGGGAGTAAGTTCTCTTCGGTAAAACCTCACTGAGTAGATGACATGGCTAACCTTTTCAGTTTCATTGCGAAGTCATATTATTTAATTACATGTATAGTTAGCTTTTTCTCTTTTCCCCCTTATGACAAGTATTCTTCTGTGTATCTCAAGGAACACAGCTTATTTACTTCCATTTTTCACTCAGGAGCACGTCAGTGGCACCTCACCCAAAATGGTAGTGCCAGGAAAGGTTCTTGGAGGCAGTAAAAGAGATTATTGCTGCAGCTAGTCCTTTTAGGACTACTGGGAAAGACAATATTCCCATTACAGGCACACAGGCAGAAAAGCAAGTGAGAAAAATCTCTATTTGGGAACTATAAAGGGGTCACTATTTGTATTGATTTGAATGTAAGTTGGTAAGAACTGAACTGGGGTTGGATCTTGAACACTTTGAAAATTATATTAAAAAACTTTAATAATCTAAAATATTTTGAATTAATCTGGAAGGTTAAGGGAAACCTTTGAAAGATTTTGAATAGGAAAGTATCATGAACATTCTTTTTTAAGAGACAGGTCAGGGGACAGATGTGGGAAGAGATGGAGGTGGCTATAAGTAAGTTTCCTGCTTTTAAAATAAACTCTTTCAAGATAAAAAGATTTTTAAAAAGATCATTCCAAAGTCAAACTAATGCAAGTCTGATATCTGCCCCCACATGAGAACTTTAAGGGTAGCAGAACTCATGCTCATTAAAGAGACCTAGAGAAGTTTTTACATTTTATTTTCTTACTTTTGACATTTTTACTTTACATGTAAAGAGCTTACTATTTTCCTGTAATTTATTTTATATTTTTTATGAAATCCATGCACTGTATGAATTTTATGTCCTACCTTGCAGTTTAATTTGCTTTGACTCTCTTTTGGCCCAGCCCCAGGCTACAGTCATTCAGCACTAGTAATATCCATACTTTCATCCTGTAATCCCCAACCAACCTTCATGTTTCCTATTATTTAACAGTAAAAGCAAGGTACAGTATGTGCAATTAAATAAAGAAAACCATTTCCTTTGTTGTTGTTTTTGTTGTTCTGACTAAAGTAGTCTGAGAAAGATCAGGATTCTTAAATAACAGCAATTCATGTGATTTGCTGCTACTAAGACTGATCCAGTGTTATTTAATGCAAAAGCAGTCTCTGCACACATTTTCTATCAAAATAGATCAATGAATAAATTTCTCAGTAAAGTTTGTAATATCACCTAATTCCTTGTTTTCATCTGAATAGATACATCATTCTTTCTCAGATAGACTTTTGAAACTAAAATAAACCTTGACTAGGTGGAGATATTTCATTATTAAAATACAAGGTGATTTGGGGGCCAGGTGATGGTGCAGTGGTAAAATGCAGATACTCTGAGAGGGTGCCCCACATCGAAAAGTCCTAGGTTCAAATCCAGAGACCTCCATCTCCCTGAGTAAGCCAGACATATGCATGCCTGTGATCTAGGGAGAGCTCAGACTGTAGGTGGATCACATGTCAGCACGCTGTTAGGGTGTTGTCTCTTTGTCACTTACATTTATGGAAGAGATAAATAAATGAACTTTTAAAATGAGGCAATTTGGTGATGAGATTAAGATGTAGAGCATATTTGGCTTCATCACAAGATTATAATATAGCCCAACCTTTCAATTCTTTTATATAAAGAAACCATCCCCAAGTACAATACTGAGGCTATTCTTTTATAACTGTAGTGGAAGTTAATTACAATATCAAAGCTGAGTCTTCACCTTAGGTTGGAAATGGGTTTATAGGAATTTCTTTTATGTTGATGAGAACATTTTTCAAATAATATTTATCCAAATGTTCTCGTTCACTTATTTATTAACTCCTTTAATGGTATTTGCATTAACTATGTGGTACTCATTGTGCCGAATAATGTTGATACCACGTCAGTCGGTGATGTGGTTACTGAGGCAGCTGGATCACACATGGCCAAAGTTGCAATATGAGTCACAGAAGCAGGAGCTTGAGAAACATGTTAGGTCATGTGCATGCAATGCCCAAAATGCTGAAAGGACGGAGAATTAGAGAAGGTGCAGAAGGCACATTCTCTTTCTACCTCTGCCCATCAGCATGCATGCTCTCTGCAAAATTGAAAACAAAATGAAAATGTTGAACAAAAACAGACATGGTTCTTATGGATCTTATATCTAATAGGTAAAATATTAATAGATATTAATCAAACAATCACATAAGTAACCATATCTTTCCAATTTAAAAAATTTAATTACATTTAAAAATATAGTTACCTAGAGCAGAGAGGAATTCTGGCCAAGGAGAGATTCCTGTATTAATGTTACTTAAACTGAAACCCACACATCATTAGGTATTAATGTGGTAAAAGGCAAGGTAGGCGAGATCATTCCATATAAAAGAAACAGCATGTGCAATAACCCATGCCAAGAGAGAATGATTTGTTAAAAGCAGTAAAATTAGGGCAGAATAACTGGAGTGTAAGGTGAGGATGACAGTGTTGCAAGAGGAAGTTGGAAAGGTAAGGCAAGGTTAAGAATTTTGGTTTTGTCTAAGAGAGATGAGCTACTGATGACTTTCAATCATGCAGTTGGCATACTCATCTCTGTATTTTGAAATACTCTAATTGTAGCTAGGAAAGTGGATTGAAAGTCCAGAGTAGAAGAAGGGAGATTTTTGGTGACTATGGGAAAAACCATAGCTCAGGCTAGACTTTCAATGCTGAAAACTAAAGGAAAGACAGATTCAAAAGATATCAAAGAAGTAGCATGACAGAACTTCGTAATGAATTGGAAATGTGTGGTGAGGGAGAGAAAAAAAATCAAGAATGACTTTGAAGTTTTTGAGTAGCACTACTGAATACGTATGATATGAATTCTTTAAAGATTTCCAGATAGGACACTTCCATAAAAAAGGATCAGGATTCATTTGGAAACAGAGCTTATAGTATAAGGACACTAGGATTGTTCAAAACTTCTAGAAATAACTTTTTATACTGTATACATTAGAATTAACATATGCCTGTTTTATAAATGCCATGCATTGCTTTTTCTGTAGGTTAAAATGGTTAATTATTATTAACCTACTGGTTCATGAGTCACGTTGATTGCACCATCTAAAACAATTTTATATCCATCTTCTTTCCTCCTTTCTTTATTTTATTTCCTTCCTTTCTTCTTTTCTGTCCTCTTTCCATTCCTTTCTGCTCATATATATTTATGGGGCACTTATTAGGAGTCATGCATTACAGTAGGCATGAGGGATGTGAGGATAAATCAAACACATTTGATGCAATTCATAGACTTTAAAATCTGCTAGGGTAGATTTTAAAACAAACGCTAAGAAAGTAAGAAATATTTGATTATGCCTATGAGGGGTAGCATAAGGGAAATGCATAGGGTACACTGAGAGCTCCGATCAGCTTGTTTGGTTACGTGGGTACACAGAAGAGGTGACTGCCTTCATGGTTAAACAACAGCCTGTTGCCTTCCGAATAGTGTTTCCTAGAGATGGAAAAAAATGAACCATCATCTCCAAAACAGGCTTTAACATGGAAAAAATATTTTGTACTACCATGTCATCTGTATCTTTGCTTTTCTAGAATGAATAATTACAAAAGTGAGGATGATTGAACTATGCTCTTGAATTTACTGAGAAGACACATACTGTTTAGGTATGATTATTCCTAAATAATCACCTGCTGCAAATACTAAGGCTAGAAAAATGCAGCAGGTAGTTATTGAAGGATTATTATTTTAGTGCTGTAGCAATTGAAAATTGAACAGTCTCTTTGGGTTTAATTGTATATTAAACTTTATGAGTTCATTGTGTTACGTAGACAGACACTTAAAACTATGACCTGAGTCACCCATTGGCATAGTGGTTGAAGTGGCAAGATCACATAGGACCAAACATATGGTTCAATAACCAGGCCTAGTGACTTGTAAAATATGCCAGGTACATGTGCATGCATGCCCCAAGTCCTGAAAGTAGGAAGAGATGGAAGAGAAGGGACCGTGGCATGACCATATCTCATTGGGGGGTGCTTTCTCATTCTTTCTCTCTCTGGTGAGTGCATGTACCCTCTGACAAATTAAAATAAATAAACAAACAGTCCTCCCATAAT
Source organism: Tupaia belangeri chinensis (assembly GCF_000334495.1). Classification (NCBI taxonomy): domain Eukaryota; kingdom Metazoa; phylum Chordata; class Mammalia; order Scandentia; family Tupaiidae; genus Tupaia; species Tupaia belangeri. The sequence goes on along the minus strand of NW_006160229.1, from coordinate 457,646 downwards.
GTAACAGGTATATTCATTAAGACCATTTCTTTTGCTTAGAAGAAGATAACATTTGCTAACTAACATGAGCTTTATGTAGGAATGTCATCCTTCTGATGTAAGTGGGCAAATATTAAGCAGAAAATAAAATGAAGTCATGAGACAAAGCCACTCAACCTGTCTCTGGATTTATCAGCAGCTGTCCTTTTATGTCACATCTGTGTTCTGTGGGGTCCAAGTACATAAGAAAGTCCTGGCCACGACTCAGCCTCCTCTCAGGAACTTGCTTAGACTCTGCATCCTGATTGTGCACTCACATGTGGATGCAGAGTAGATCTGGTGCCCTGAATGGTGAGAATAAAAGATACCCTGCCGCATACTCAGCTCTCCCATTACACCCCTGTTGAGACTATCTAGACTCAAGCTTGGGCTCCAAGGGATTGGAAGGGTAGAACCAGGCCTACTTATCACCTGTGGACCACAGAAAAATCAGAGTGAGAGTAACTGAGATCGTTGGTCTGAGGCTAGAAGAAAGGGGACAGTATCAGAAGATGCTTGGCTGACAGAGAACTAAGTGGAACCATCTTCCCTAGTGTGTTTGTGCCAGGAAGGGAGGGGGAATGGATAAATCCTGCACAAATGGAGTAACGTTGTGCAAATAATAGCTAACAAAACACCCAAACTGCTATCTTTGCCCCTGCCCCACTAGCTCCAGCTACCTACTCTAGTCTCACTGTATTCTTGATCTTAGCTTGGGGGGCCCCAGCGTAACCTGCTACATTCTCAGTCCCCACCCATAACTCAGCACCAACTGCCTCCTTAAGCTAAGCACCCCCAGTCTTCAGCCTCCTCTTTGTCTCTGGTCCTGAAACCCTGTTGCCTACTCTGCTTTACTAGCCCCAGCCTCTTGAGTTATGGCCTCCTAGACCACACGGGCTCTAGCCTATAGTTCAGTGCTGGCCACCTCAAGGGAGGAAAGGGCAAAGTAAATAATTTTTAAGTTAAGGAGAGAAAAAAAGAAAAATAATTTATATATATGAATGTTATTGGATATACTAATATACTATTGTTTCTTTGAATGTAATCCTCTGTAGGACTGGACCTTGAGGCCAGCAGCTGGACTTTATAAGGCTATATGGTTTATGCCCCAGCGAGAAATGCAATCACAATGCCTTGGGAAAGATATTTGGTTCACTTTATGTGGTATTCCTGTCTCATAGCCCAGAAGCATTTTTCCCCTGTATTAACACAGTTCTCTTTGTAGCAGTTTGAAGAGAATATAAAGGCATGAGGAAATCATCTTCCATCAGATATAGAGTAAGAAAAATAATTGTTACCTGAAAGAACTCTATGCCTTCTGTGTTGCTCATTTCCAATTTTTATTTGCAGCTCTCCATAAACTGTGCATGTGTAACTCAGCGAATGCTTGTCAATTTTTTTTTTTTCAAACAGGGTCTTGCCATGTAATGATCCTCTTTGTTGGATTTTTGAATTGCACTATTAAAAAACAAACAAACAAACAAAAACCTTGGCAAACTTTACATTTATGCTTAGAAAATCCTTTAAATGACAACTCTATGCTTTTTCCAGAGAGAAAAATAATTTTTTCACAAAACTACCCATTTTCTAAAGGATAAAAATCCTATTAACTTTGCAGAAAATATACTCTGTTCTTCAGATTCTACTACAATATTTGACTGTGCAAATGCAGATGGCAAGGACAAAGCCGATTGAGATGGGAACAGGGTGAAAACAGTAATCATGCTCCTCCTGGCATCTGATGAGATTCTTACTCAGCGCAGGCTGTGTTGTGCTAAGGACTACATGCTCGTGGGGTTCAAAGGTCCCAATGCGGCATATTTTCATTTCTGTTCTTTTCAAAAGGTGAAATGATTTAGCATTTTAAAAAATTCTTTGCTTGTGCTCCTACATTTGTATAGTAGCCTTTAAGTCAGTATGGTAAGTCCTGGAAGACCCCCAGTGGCCTTCCTGGTCAACACTGCAGTGTACCCTGCAAAAGGACTACTTTTCTAAGGACTCTGCTCTCTTTTGACCATCCTCTGATCATTTGACCCATAAGGCCTGCTAGCAAAGTTTTCAAACCTTTGCTCCAGCTCAGTCAGTTAACATACACTATTATTTGCCTTTTAAATTCTGCTTGATGTAGAATTACTACCAGCAATTTTATATTCTACCAAATAACATTTTTATGTTACCAACCTAATCAGAAAATCCTAGTTCAATCAGACTTTCTCAGAGCTGAGCTACAAAATGTCTTCCTATTCCAATTTTTAATCTCCACCTTGAGAAAAATATGCAGAAAGGCTCTATAGGCAGCAGTTAATCTGACAGTGGCTTCTTTACATCAAAAATTAGTTTCTAAAAATTATTTCTAAATTAAAAAGAATCACCTCAGGAAGTAAGAATGCAGCCGTCTTTGTAGATAGGCTTTTGCACGAGGAAAGGCTCTTCAGATCATGTTTTTCCTTTGCAAAATAGGAAGGAAAGTAACACGTATTGGGCACTCACTACACATCAACTATGTTCTGGACATTTTCACTGACCTTAATGAACTCATCTCAGTCAGTTTCATGGCAGTCCCTGGGGATAGTTCTTATGCTCTGCTTTTACAGGCAAAGACAAGAACTCAAAGAAGTTCAGCGACTTCTGGTAGAGCTGTGTTTGAATCTAGCTTGGCCTGATAGATCACAGAGCTTATACTGCCTCTACTGCCTTCTTTATTTCTTGGGCACGTTGCTTTCTTTCTTCAAGTTAACACTATAGTTTAACTAAATGTCAGCTTTCTAGACTCCTTTTGTTTCTTTCTCAGGTCATCTTCATGCTCTTCATTCAACTGCTACCTACTTGCAGTTGAACAATGCAGTCAGATTAAGGTGAAGTACAGTGATGGCAAGTCGTCATCTGTGCTGTGAGTCTCTGTAGCTTGTCTTGTGTTTATAAACAGAAGAAACAACTCTCTCAAGCATGTTCATTATATTTCCAAACCTTTCTCTGTCCCTCAATTTCATAAGAACTTGTAAAGGGATTCTTAGAAGTGAGTCAGTGAAATTGCAAGAGAATATCCATTCTTATCAACTTTATTTTTAAATAGTTAAGGCAGGAATCATTAAACTAAAAACAAAACAAAACAAAAACAGAAGTTCTTGGAACTGGTACCTCTGGAGGAATAGCTGAGGATTATTTGTATAACTATACCATTAAACAGCTATGTAAATTTAAGATTAAGAATAAACACATTTTTTAGAGACTGAGATGCAGTATCTCATTCAATGTGATGGGATTTAGTGTACATGCACTTTCAGCTTAATATCTTACAGCATTGCCTTGTATGCAACCTCGCCGTTATCCCAGCACTAAAGATTAATGACTTCTTCTCATAGATTCAGAAAATCTGAATTTACATCTTAAAATGGTGAGTTGTTTTCTCCTTTCTTTTTTTGGTGGTAATCATTTCATTCCCACCTTTGTGACTGGGTCAAGTCACAACTGCAATGACTTTTCCACCCTTCTTCTGACTTACTAAAATACCCTCCTTGCCACCTCTGTGAAGGCTTTCCTGACACATATAAAGAGATGTTGATTTCATCTATACCGCAGGCTGGGCACACAAGTCACTGTTTCCATATTCATCATGTCTTTGTAGTGAAAAGGGAACATATTGAATTAAAGTTATATCGAGCCTCATTTTCATGAAATTATTTCTGCAGTTTGAGCTGAATTCAGCTAATCTGAGCTGTCAAGTTCATGACGGCATATTACTGCTTCTACAGAAACTCTTTTCCACTTAGAGTTTTTTTTTCATTTGCTGGAAAATGCTCCATTAAATGTATTATTTAGGTGTAGAAGAATTAAGGGCTCATTCCACTATACTACAATTGCTTCCCCCACTTTAGCCAGAAATGATGGTTTAGATTTTTTTAACTGCTGAAAAGATTTACTATCTTTCATAGCTTCATTATCTCTTATTTCTTCAAAATAGCATCTGTAGTTGGTTAACCATTGTGTTGCGTAGGACTTCTGGCATAAAACATCTACACTATCATTTTCCTTCTCTTTTTGATTCCCAATTTTCTTGAAAATCTAAGAGGTCACTGTTAGTTCTCATGACAGTCATAAAAAATGACCACAAACTTGACAGTTGACATAAACACATTTTTTATATTATAACTATGGAGGCCTGAAGTCCAAAATGGGTATCAACTGGGCTAAAATCATAGTATGTAAGGTCTATATTACTTTCTGGAGACTTTAGGGAAGAATCTCTCTCTTTTTTTTTCCCAGCTTATAGAGCTTCCCACATTCCTTGACTTCTGGCTCCCTTCCATATGCAAACCCAGAATTCTTTGTTATGATGCCATCTTTCTGGTTCTGACTCCTCTGCCTCCCTTTCCCTCACTTAAAGACCCTTATGATTACACTAATCCCACCTGAATAATTCCAAATAATCTCCCCATTTTAGGAGTCTATATTTCTCCTCTACTCTCCTCCCAGGAATTTGGGTATGCATGTGCCTGGTGTGATTTTCATGCCAGTGGATCTGAGACTTGGATTGGTCTGCCATGTGGGAGTCCAGCACTTCAGCCTTGATACCACCTGCTGACTCCTATTATCTTCATTTTATAACTGAAGAAATAAAAGTCTGGCTTTAGTAACATATCTGTATGTACATATTTAGAAAGTGGAAGAAATACAATGCAAACTTTGAAACTTGATTTATATCATTCAATTTTGAATATATGCACAATCTAGAATTTATTTAACCCTTCCCCATTTTCATACCTTTAAATTGTTGCTTGTTTCTTTATCTCCTTCTTTTCCTTCTTTCTTTCCTTTCTTTACTCCTATCATAAACTGCTCTTTGATAAGTTTCCATCAAGGAAATTTTGGTGGGACCAATGGTGGGGTAATAATTACCTTGCTGGACACCCACATAGTTGACCTCAGTTCAAGTCCCGGACTTGATGGCTTAAAATTCATGCTAGGTGTATGTGTGCAAGTGCCCAAAATCCCAAGAGGAGAATGGAGGAGATGGGATTGGGGCATGGTCATCCAGGGTTATTTCCTGCTTTCTGTCTCTCTGGCAAATGCACACACTCTATAGCAAAAAATATCTCTTAAAAAAAAAAGTAAAGAAAAGAAAATCTTGGTATGTGACCTCAAAGATTAAAGTGCTCACAAAATGAATAAATAAATAAATAAAAATAAAAAACACCTATATTTAATCACATATGGTTCTTATGAACTCACATGTCTGTTTAACATTGAAAAAAATGTGGCTGTGCACAGTTAGGGTCAGAATAGACATAAGATTTGACTAGATACATATGAAAAGAGATTTCCTTGACCACACATTTAATTATTTTAAGTTGAAGGAAATAATTTCCTTCAACTGAAACCTATATTTTATCCATTTTAGCATTTCCATTACGTAATATCATTCATTGCTTGGCAAAAACACATTCCAATGACATTGCCAGATTAGTTTCTACCTACTTGCTTTAGGCATGTCATTGTGCCAATAAACACATTAAACGTGATTAATCTCTGTGGAATTGGCAGTTGGAATTGCTCATCAGGAAGATTTGAATGAACAGAAAAAAATCTGAACAAAACATTACCATATTAATTTGTTCTATCAGATAGAAATTGCATTTAATCTTACCTGTAAATGCTTTGCAATTTAACTTTATTTTTACTTACTTACTGTCTATTTTGGTTCCCTAAAACATTACAATACAGATGATTTATGGGTTTACATTATAACTTATTTCATTACACTTGGCTCTATGATAAGACAAACACCAATCTCTTTGTTTTTGTTGTTGCTTTTTGTCTCATCTTTTATAATCAAAGAAGCCTAGAGTTTAAGGAAGACTTCAGAGATGATGGAGAACTTTCACATGATGAGGAAGAATGAAGTCAGTGGTTATTCATTACTTGCTTGACTGATTTACTTATTTAAAATTTGTACTAGTTTACCCGCTAACTTCTAATCACTATGTAAGAGATGGAGGATAAGAGAAAAAAGACATAATCTCATCATTCCTGTTTGTTGCTTTGTGAGGCTTACGGTTCTTCAGGAAAAATATCGTAAGAATTTCCTTGATGGTATTCCAGAGAAGAAAATGACCAGAGAGTTGATAAGGCATTTTGGCCCATGAACTAAGTGTCTATTCCAAAGAAAAAATGAAAGAAAGAAAAAGAATTAAAATCCCAATGACCATGACCCGGCTAATTTTGAAATGAATGTCGTTCATCCATACTTGGCCAGATACCAGGTAGATATTATAACAAACCTCCCCTATCTATTATATTCAACTCTGGGAGTCTTTGGCTTAGGTTTTTGGTATGTTTTTTTTTCCTATATTTTTAGTTTGCTATGGGGTGTGTGTAGTTATGAGAGAGAGAGAGAGAGAGAGAGAGAGAAAGAGAGAGGAAATGAAAAATTATCCCCCAGGGTGGGTAGCCATGCTATAATCCCTGCTCTTCCATTCTCTTCTCAGGACTTTAGGCATGCATGCACATGCTCCCAGTGTGTGCTAGGTCCAGGACTTAAACCACACAGTGGGCTACATAGGATTCAACACCTTAACCACCATGCCACTGTTTAGCCCACATTGACTTAATTTTTTTTTCTTTGGAGAGGTTTTTGCTATAGAGCGCGTGCTCTCGCCAGAAAGATAGAGAGAGACAGGGAGACAGAAAGAGAGAAATCACCCCCCAGGGGGAATGGCCATGCCACAATCCCTTCTCCTCCATTCTCCTCTCAGGATCTTGGGCACGCTTGGCGTGAGTTTAAGCCACCAGGTCCGGGACACAAACCGTGGTCGACTACATGGGAGTTCAGAGACATAACCATTACGCTAACTGCTGGTCCCCATTGACTTAGTTTATAATCCAAGAAAACAAATTTGCCTAAAATATGTTAATTGATCACTGGGTCAAATAATGTTATTGCAGAAGAAATCTGTTTCCAAAGAATACAAGGGGAAAAGGCAAAGTGCTGCTAGTTATCTAAATGTGACTCTAGAGTTCTTACACAGTGCCTGCATTATACCTTAGAGGCTTCTTTCTCAAACGAAATGCCTGATGACTCTGGAGTGGCAAACTGAAGCCTTGGTTTTATTCAAGAAAAGTTATTTTAGGGGACCAGCAATTGGCATAATGGCTATGTCACTAGACTCCCGTGTAATCAACCGCAGTTCGAGTCCTGGACCCAGTGGCTTAAACTCATGCCAGGTGCATGTGTGTGCATACCCAAGATCCCAAAAGGAAAATGGAGGAGAAGGGATTGCAATGTGTCCATTAGCCCTGGGGAGTGATTTCTTGCTTTCTGCCTCTCTGCCTCTCTCTGTCCTTCTGGCATGTACCCTATAGCAAAAGCCTCTCAAAAAAAAAAGTTATTTTAGGCTTTCTGTTGCTATTGCAAGCTTACATGATTTTGCTCAGTCATTATTTCTGAAAAAAAAAATCAATGTAGTTCTGAATGCTATCCATCATTGTCTTGTACCTTGTTAATTCTATCCTACTTCAGTATACTCAGGTATTATATCAAAGTAATGGGTGGGAAAGTAGAAAATTACTTTGATAGGCACTACTTTACCAGTTTCACTGATTATTTTTTTCCTGAATTCATTTGTGTTCTTTGATTGAACACCCAAAGTCCAGTATGTTTGAAGTGTCATCAGCTCTTTTAATCTCATAGACAATGTAGTCATCCTTTCTGATGCCTTATGATAAGATATAATGTATTACTAGTTAATCTTCTCTCACCTTGTCACAAAATTTTATCTACTAGTTCTGTGTTTTCTTCAGTACCTTGGGCTAAGTAAAACAGTTCACAGTACTACTAGTTTTTCCTAGTTACTTGTTGTAATCAAGTCCTTGCCTCTCTGCCTAAAATTGCTTACCTTTCATCCCACTGTGGAGTCCTAATTGAGGAAGAGAGTAATCTGGGGCCTGTGGCCCATGATATGCTGGTAAATGTTTAAGAACTGATGCTCTGGAAAAAGTAACAATCCTGATGATATGTCAATAGCATAAATCCTGTGTTGACGTCTTTTCCCCCAGAACCTCAGAATGTGACCTTATAACAACATTGCAAATGTAATTAAGTTAAAATGAGGTCATGCCAGGGTGGGTCCCTAATCCAATATGATTGATACATTATTTAAAACAAAACGAAACAAAAGCCACCATTCAAAAAGAAAGAGACACTCATATAGGAAAGAGGAAAGAACAAATGAAGAGAAACACACAACTATCTCATGCTGGCTTGAGCCCACACCAGCTCATCACTGCCTGGAGTAGCAGATCACACCCAAATTAGAATGCCTATAAAAGCATTGAACAGGTTGATGATTCTGGAATATAAAAAACGGCCTGTTACTAAAGTTATGTTTATGCATTGTTTATGCTTTGTTTTCTAAGCTAATTATATTACATAAAAAAAATGCAAATTAACTAAATCAGAGGTTGGTAATCTGGGGTGTACATTGTGTTTTTGTATGGGTATTGATCTAAAATGTTTTGTGTTTGCTTTTAAACTAGTTTTAATGTGGTGTGAAGAAGAAAAATAATAGGAGAAGAAAAGAAAGAGGAGGAGGAGGAGGGGACTCCAAGGCTCTCAAAGACTAAAGTATTTACAACATAGTTTGTAAGCTCTCGAAATAAAGAGTAATTAGAAGCAGACAATCACTTGGTCAAGTTACTTCCACTTACGGTGGAATTTTCATAGGATTTGTGTCATTCATATCAGGACCACAATTGGCATTCCGTATGTAAGTGCTAGCTTATACCTGCTGGCTCCAGAGGGAGACTGAACATGGTCGATTGTTCTCTTCTTCTGTTGCCTTAGTGTAAGGTAGTATAGAAATGATATAGTTAGAAATGTACACTGTCTCAGGTCAGCAGTATTGCCAGAGACACAGGTTATGGGAGCCAGATCCCACTTGGCTGAGCATGGTTCAAACCTGGGCCACAATATCTTGAGAAACATACCAGGCAGTTGTGTGTGCCCTAAAGCCTGACTGGATAGAGAAATGAAGGAGGGATTGAGACATATCCCTTTGGGAGATGCTTTCTCCTATCCCTCTCTTTCTGTGTCATTGTCTCTGACAATTGCATGTGTCCTGTGGCAAATGAAAAAAAAGAGCTATAAATTGTCTCACCTATTCCATATTTAGCTATTAACCTTTGTTAGGGAAATTGAACTGAGAAAGAAAAAAATTTCACTCTTTTAGTTCCCTGTGTAAATTGTAAGTAATTAGCATAAGCCCAGCAGCTTGCAGTTTAGATTGTTTTCTCCACCATTACCATTGTCCACCAGGGTAATGAAACTAACAATGCAAAAACCTATTTGTTTTATTATTATTATTATTGATATTGTTATTATAATTGTAGAGTGTCAATAAGGAGTATACAAGCTTCAAAACGGCAAGATTCTTCCTGCATAAAAATGATTAAAGATTCTCTATGATAGCATAGATATAATGATAAGGTAAATAACCAGAAAAAATGAGATTTATGTGTTAAATGAGTGTCAATTAATATCTAAAGATGTTTTGAAAACAATAATGCCAGAGCTTTCTCTCTGTTTCTCTCCTCTCCTGTGAGTGCAGGTGCCCTATGGCAAAATATTTTTTAAAAAAGAATACGAAAAATAGAGAAGTCTCAATAGGAAAATGTGCAAAGATTGGTTGGAAAGTAACTGTATACTTCCAATTACCTTAAGAAAGATGTTCTAATTTTAATGATATAATAGGATTAATTATGTAAAAATTACTTTGTATATTTTTTCTTGCATTTCACATTAATTTAAATCAAGAAAATATTTCCATACACTCAGTAAACATTTATTGAGCACCTTCTCAAATAAATGACTGGGCATTGTACAGTCACTAACCTCCTAAAATTGTTAATCACACTTCATTACTAATCTGGGCTTATCCTTGGGTAGAGATATGTTAACTCCTTTATGTGTCTGCTATCTCCTCCCACTACCTGTCAAAAAACAAACAAACAAACAAAACAAAACAAAAAGAAACAAAAACCTAAAACACAGAAGTTCCACTTTTCCTGAACTGAACCCTAAATAGACTTTGACTTAGAAGTCCTAGTTTCAAAGTTACCAAACTCAAATATCTATGAAGGTCAGGTAGTTTACTCAAGAAAAGGAAGCAGTCAAGCGAGGAACTGTAATGTGTATAGACTATCTAAAGACAGCAACCGGCTCCAGGAGGTTGTTCCCTTGCAAGGGATATAGGCCAATGTTACCAGATCTTTGGGGTGAGGAAGAGTTATTAAGTCTACATTTTTACATGAGATTTCCCAGGTTTTGCTTATTAAAAACTATTGTGAAAAACAAGAATTGAGAGATATTTTGAAAAGGTATCTTCATTTGGCTTGTATCAATAGAATTCACATTTGTTTAAGAATTGTAGTTCTGCAGATGTCTTGTAACTTCTAGTCTAGGCCTAAGAAGGAATGCAGTTTAATCTCACCAACCCTCCAACTACTCCCAGCCCTCAGGGGTCGTTTAGAGCCTGGATTTGAATAGCTCAAAAAGAAAGTAGTCTGGATCAGGAAGGTTGTGCTCTCTCCTGATCTCTGACTTCACAAGTTGTGTCTAAGGGTGGCAAAACACTGGATGTCAATGCCCAGAGGAGCTGTGACACTTAGTGCTGTGGTTTGAGGAACAGTAGCAAGGTAATCCCACCACTGAGATGCTGGGAACCATCCCTGGGAAAGAGCTCTCTGGAGCACAGTACAGCAATAGTTCCTGGAAATTTGCGGAGGACTGTAATTTCACAGTGCTAAAATCTTACAGTGTGGCAAGAGAAGCCACACTATTTATGAAGATTGGTCTTGTTATCCAATAACATCTCCTTTGTTTATCCTAATTCTTCTTATTATTTTGCTTTATATTTTTGCCATAGGGATAGTGTGCTTGCAGCTAAGAGACAGAGACAGGGAACGTGAGAAATAACCCCTTCCGCAGGGGAATGGCCATGCCACAATCCCTTCTCCTTCATTCTCTCCTTGGAATTGAGGGCATGTGTATACATGCACCCAGAGTATTTCTTAAGCCACTGTGTCCAGGACTTGAACTGCAGTGCTGGCCACATGAGATCCAGTGCCATAATCACCTACTGGCCTTTCGTTCTCCTAATTCTTATTTCTAAGTTTCTGCATTTGGTTTTATTTTAAAAAGAACAAAGAAAAAAAAAACCCTATATGCAGTATAGCATGTCCTGGAACATCCTGTATCTGCTGCAAAAGAAATCGACAAATAAAGATAAAAGTAGAAAACTGTTTTCCATCTAAAATTTAGCAAAAGATAAAAAAAAAAGAATGAAACAGTATTGTACAACATTGTGAGTCATAAATTCTGATTACAATTCTATTGCCTCCTGCTTTTGTGTCCTTTAGCAAGCCATATACCCTTTTTCTTCTCTTCTATTTTTTTGAAGAGGTTTTCGCTATAGGGCGCGTACGCTCGCCAGAAAGACAGAGACAGAGACAGAAAGCGAGCAATCACCCCCCAGAGGGGATGGCCACGCCGAAATCCCTTCTCCTCCATTCTCCTCTTGGGATCTTGGGCACGCATGCACACACACCTGACATGAGCTTAAGTCACCGGGTCTGGGAGGTGAACTGCAGTCGACTACATGGGAGTCCAACAACATAGCCATTACGCTAACTGCTGGTCCCCCATGTACCCTTTCTGAGTCTCAGTTTCCTTATTGGAATAATAGAGCTAATAATAAGACCTTAGTTCTCTGGGCTGATGGGAGGATCAGTTAAAGTAAAGCACTTAAGACATATTGTCACACATGTTAATACCAGGATAAATGATAGCTCTAATGACATCACTAATTAACTTGAAGAAAATGTTTGTGGCAGGTCAGCCCCATGGCCTAGTGGTTAAGACAGCCTTATGGTACAGGAACAACAGCTGAGTCCTGGACAGGGCAGCCTGAAACACCTCCCACCCCCCCTCCCCCAGGGTTTGTGCCTATGTACCTAAAATTCAGAAAGAATAGAAAACTGTGGCATGATAATGCTTTACTTGGATGTGCTTTCTTCTCTGTCTCTGTCTCTCTCTGGCTAATGCAGGTGCCCTGTAGCAAATTGGAGCAAAACATGTTCAGGGAAATGTCATGGTGATGGAGTATGATGAGGTGGCCCTGAAGACTCTCTGAGGGACACAATCAGCATGGCATGATTTTAGCATGCCCCAGCAAGAGGATGGGCAAGAGGCATTTCAGAGGAGACAAAGCCAAGGAGAGCACAGAGTGGATCTGAGTCCATGAGGGGAGCCCATTGAATTAACATGAGAGACAAGAGCAATGGACAGAAATAAAGTGACCATAGCAGAAAGAATCTTCATAGAGAGTTTGCTCTCAGCAACAATCTCTGTGACCTTTGGGTCAGCCTGTTTTGAGAGGCAGCCTCATGACAGTTCTTTTGAGGATTAAAATTCTTTCCCTGGCCTGGCGCATGCTCACACCTGGGCAAGAAAGCAACACATTTGGCATGTGCCAGTCCTTGTGTAGAGGCCTGCTGAATGGCACTGCTTTCCCTGAAACAGCCGATAAAGGATGTTCCGCTTTCGTTAATGTTTCTGTTTTTCATTAATTTTTCTGTTAAGTTAGTTTAAAATAGTTAAAATTCTAGAGCTAAACTATAACTTTGGAAGCTGTATATGAAGCCTGAGACTTTTATAGCCAATTTCTATGCTGAATTTCTGAATAAAGTTGTAAGGTATAAAAATGTATTTTATTCCACTGTAGAATAATTTAAGCTCGATTACAAAAGTACATATGGTTATCTTTAAATTCAGTGAATGTGTTTCTGGTTTATAGAATGAAATTTGGCAGGTTTCATAGACTGGAAAAAAAGTCACACATCTGGATGGATGATATATAGTTGTTACAAAATTGCTCTTCTCTTCAATCCCTGGAGCGAAGAACATGATTTGTTCCAGCAGGGATTTTGTGAGGCTTCATCTTCCTTTCTTTATATGAAAAGCAACTGTGTATTGATGTCTAAGCACATCTTGACATGTTCTTTAACATCTTGTTGTGTTTTTTTTTTCCCCTTAGTTATTTAAGGTCACTGCATTTGGATAAATCTGAAAAGACACAGACACACACACACACATTATAAGAAAAAAAAAACTGTGGAAGTAAGAGATTTCACAACAGCGCAATCTTGAATTAAATAGTAATCCTTTCCACGTCTAATGTTGGCAACCATATTCATTGACTCACATCCATCCCACTGACTCTTCAATGAACATTTTTCTTACTGGTAGCCAAGGAGGGCAACAGAGATGCACCAGTGGCTGATTAAAACCAAGAGGATTTACTAATTCAGCTGGCATCAGTGACTTGAATTCATCAATAAGTTACAATGAGGATAAAAATGCAATCATTCGGAATAATTGACATTTTGACAGCTGACAAGATTCAAGCAGTTATGGAAACATTATTGGAGACAATTTCCAGGAAGAGTTTGACATTTAAAAGAAGAACTGCTTGTTAGCTCCATGGCCTAGTAGTTATGGGAGGTAGATCCTACATGGCCACAGCTGTGGCTCAAATCCTGATCAGTGTGCCTTGAGAAACATGCCAGGCACATGTGCATGCATTCACAGGATCCTCTCAAGATGGAGAAATGGAGGAGAAGAGGTTGTGGCAGAAGCTCATTAGGAGGGGCTTTCTCCTTTCTCTCTTTCTTGATGGTGAATACACATGCCCTCTGGCAATAAAATGATTTTTAATTTAAAAAAATATCTTAACATGTAAACATTGGAAAGATATTTTTTAAAAGAATTATTTATCATTATTATTATTTGTAGTTTGAACAGAGAGAGAAGGGAAAGTGAGAAACAAGCTACCAGGTCTGGGACTCTAATCACATTCAGCCATGTGGGAGCTAGCACCTTAAACACTACGTCACCTGCTGGCCCCTGGAAAGATCTTCTGAGGAGGTTTGAACATTTGAGATGGAAATGACTTTTGGTAAGAATTACTGTGTTCCAGTCACTGTGTTAGACTAGGAACATACCTTATTTCATTTACTCCTAGTGATGATTATATGAGGCAGGTGCTATTTTTGCCTCAATTTTATAGATGAGTAAACTGAGAACTTACTATGTTCAAGCTCATATGTGAGTGATGGTACATCAAGGGCGTCTGGCACTAAAGATGATTTTGTCAGTCATCAGGCTTTATTGCCCCCCCCCATCTATTGCATAGGCTTTTAAAAAATTAATTGATACATAATAACTGTACATATTTGTGGGGTACAATATGAAAATTTTTAGCAGGTGAATACATATGTAATGATCAAATCAGGGTAATTAGCATATCCATAATCTGAAACATTTACCATTACTTTGCATTGGAAACATTCAAAATCCTCTCTTCTAGATATTTTGAAATATACAATAAATTAGTGTTAACTGTAGCTAACCTGCTCTGCTACAGAGCACTAGAAATTATTCCTCTACTGTAATTTTACTTTGGTATTCACTAACCAACATTTCTTTATCCTCCTCTCTCTCACCTCCTCTGCCTTTACATAATCACGTTTCTATTCTCTACTTCTGTGAGGTCCAATTTTTGGTTTTCACATTCAGTGAGAATGTGTGATTTTTCTTTTTTTCTTCACATAGCCTTTTAAAACACTTTTATTGATATATAATTAGCAGGCCATACAATTCACCCATTTGAAGTACAAGTCAGATTTTTGGTATTGTCACAGATATGTGTAACTATGACAATAGTCAATATTAGAACATTTTATCAGCTCATAAAGAAACTCTCAACCCTTTATCTAGCATCCCCGTATGCCACCAACTCCTGCCTCATGTCCTAGGAAAATATTAATTAATAGTTCATCTCTAATTAATCTCTTTGGATCTCCCTGCTTTGGACATTTCAAATGATTAGAATCATATAATATGTGGTCTTTTGTGACTGACTTCATTCACCTATAATATTTTCATCCATGCTGTAGCCTGTGTCAGTACTTCATTATTTTGGAGAGCTGGGATATACTACCTTACATGAAGTATCACATTTTGTTTATACATTCATCAGTTGATGGGCATTTGGATTCTTTCTACTTTTTGGTTATTTATGAATAATGCTGCTCTGAACATTCAGGTATAAATGTTTATGTGGACATATGTTTTCATTTAACTTTATATATACCTGCAAGTGGAATTTCTGGGTTATATATTAACTTCATGTTTAACTGGAGGACCTGCCAAACTGTTTTCCAAGAAGCCACACCATTTTATATTCACTATTTGTGTACAAGATCTATGATTTCTCTATATCCTCACCAGCACTTGTGCTTATTTGACTTTTTGATTGTAACGATTCTAGTGAGTGTGAAGTGGCATCTCTGTGGCTTTGATTTGCATTTCTTAATAAATCATGATGTGAAGCATCTTATAATGTGCTTGTCAGCCATTTGTATATCTTTGGGAAAATGTTCAGATACTTTGCCCATTTTTTAATTGAATTCTTTTTGTCATTCAATTGTAAGACTACTTTATATACTCTGAATATAAATCCCTTATGAAGTATATGATTTACAAGTATTTTTCCCATTCTGTCAGTCATTATGCTATACCACTTACTCGCATTATTTTATTTGATCTTTATAATAGGCTTATGTGGAATTACTCCTCCTTCCCCCACCCTATACTCAGGTGAGTAAATACCTATCTTAATTTGCAATGCTAATAAGGTATGATTCTGGTATTTGATCTCAGTTCTCCATTGGGAATTTAATTAATGCTTTTCCATCTTCTCCTTTGATGGCCACATACACTATAAACACTTGACAAAAGGAATAGAATCCTAGGATTATACTGCCCTGGCTGTGGTTGACTCTAGACAGTCCAGTGGATAAATACTGAGAAGAAAAACACTTTGGCATTACTCTTCAAATTGATTCTCTGGGGATAGTGCTGATTCCCAGCAGGAAGGTATAGCCACAAAGTCCCTGAGGCAAGTTGAATTGATGTTCCGAGTCCGTATTTATAAGCATAGGGAATTGTTCTTTTAAAAGACAATGACAAAGAGAAACCTCTTAATGTGAGCCAGATGCAGCCATGATTTTGATTAAGTGTTTGCTGGTAACCATACTTACGTGAGAACATCTGCCCAATGATGAGCTCCCTGGAGTTTTAGCAGGTGAATTTATGTTGGAAATACAATTCTAAGTGCTTCCTCCTAAGGAGAGAAATTAGATAAAAAGCTCACTTGTCTTTCTTCCATTTTTTTCCCCACCTGATATTTAGGAGACCTAAGTAAATGTATTCTTGCATTGACATAATACTGCTTCCTGTCAGTCTCTGTGCTTTCCCAGCTTTGACCTTGCAGGTGCAAAGTGTTGGTGGCCTGTACTGTACGTGCAGTGGCCTGTATATGAGCCACATGTGTTCAAGCATGCTGGATTGTCCAAGAATGGTACACAGCTCCATTTGCTGGTAAGAGCCACGGACTACTGAGCTTTTTCATCCACATCCACATTCCCAAACACACATACTCCTCTCTTTTCTAATCTGACCTTGTAGATGTTCTTACTAGTTTATCTTTGAAAGATTGTCTCATCATACAATATGCATGGTATTTAGAGGAAATATATTTACCTGTTGGTGTTTCTGACTTGTTCTGTGGCCTCAGTCAAACTTAATTGAGCATTCCTTAGGCCAGCAGGTGGCATAGTGGTTAAGGTGCTGGACTCCCACATGGCCAAGCATAGCTTGAATCCTGCACCTGGCAGACTGAAAATCACGCTAGGCTTGTGTTTGTGTATGCCCAGAATTCTGAGAGGAGAATAGAGGAGAAGGGATTGGGATGTGACCATCACTCCTGGGGGGGTGGTGAGTGATTTCTCACTTTCCCTTTCACTATCTGTCTCTGTCTCTCTCCTCTTTGGTGAGCACATGCAACCTATGGCAAAAACCTTAAAAAAATGTGAGCAGTACTTAAGTAGAAGGGCTACTATACTCATTTTCTAGACTGCCATACAATCACAAGGCAAGCGAAAGAGTTGTCCTAAGTATTTCGTATATTCCAGATAAATAATATGAACTATAGCTTAAGCTGATTTGTCATCTTCTTCTGAGACCATAAGGATTAATTGCATTGTGTTTTATCACTTTAACCTAAATCACTGTCAGGCTGAATTACCTGGATCCTCATTCATGAAACAAAAACGTTTCCAGCTCTCTCTCCATCATCATGAGCCTTTCTTCTCTGCCTTCTTAACTTACAGTCTCTTATCAAGGAGCGCAATGTTCCCTTCATCTCCTTGCTGTAACTGGATATAGCTGTGCTCTGAGACCATCACTTCCTCTGTAGTCCTCTTAAGCGAATACTAGTTTTTCTCAAATAAACCAGAGACTAGAGGTGGAGTAGGTTATTGCTTTACTATTCATTTTCTCCTCCGAATAATTTCTGTTTCATTCTCCTAAAAAATCCAGTTTAAGTTTATGCATTAGACTAGACTACACTATGTACAACCCCCTCCTTATGCCTTTAATCTAATTACCTTCCAGTTTCCCTTATTTGTTCCATGAACACAGCTTTAGGTTGCTGTCTCCCACTTTACTTTAAAAAAATTATTTCTTAATTTAATTTTATTATTATTAATTTGCGATAGGACACATATGCTCACCTGAAAGAAAGAGGGGAAAGTGAGAAAGCAAGCCATGAGGCACAGGACTCGAACCACAGTTGGCCATATGGGAGTCCAGTACCTTAACCACCATCCCACCTGCTGGCCCTGTTCCACTTCATTTTTATTCCTGTCACTATTTTGGTGAATTCAATATCTTTGAAAACATTCATTGAACAATTTTTGCTTTTCAAATTTTTCATGTCCTCATATCCAGTGATATTTTTCCTTCATGGTACTTAAGCCACTCACTTTAATGGTCCTGTTTTAGGCATTATTACTTTAAAAAAGTATACCAACGTTTGATGACAGCAGGTGGTATAGAGGTTAAAGCACTGGATGCCCACCTGGCTGACTACAGTTCAAGTCCTGGAACTAGTGTCTTGGTTTCTCACTTTCTCTCTCTCTAATGAGCATATGTATTTTTCCTTCATGGTACTTAAGCCACTCACTTTAATGGTCCTGTTTTAGGCATTATTACTTTAAAAAAGTATACCAACGTTTGATGACAGCAGGTGGTATAGAGGTTAAAGCACTGGATGCCCACCTGGCTGACTACAGTTCAAGTCCTGGAACTAGTGTCTTGGTTTCTCACTTTCTCTCTCTCTGATGAGCATATGTAGCCAATTAATAATAATAATAATAAATTAAAGAAATAATAATAATTTGCTAAAATAGTTCTTAAAATTATACCAACTCTGAAATCTTTATTTTATAACCTATTTCTCTTTTGATATCATATTTATCATTACTACCTTCCTCACATACATGTATAGACACACACATGCACACACATACCAGCTTAACATTTCCTCAACTTTGAGACCTCTATCTGCAAATTCTTCTACTTTTTGCCATCAACCACCTCAGTTTTACTTACTCATTCCCTACCAATCTGGAGTTTATAGTCCATCATTATCGTCACTCACTTGTATAATTTTCATCTCCCTCCTTGACTATTTCCCTACTCAGGTTTTTTCCTGCGACCCTTGTTAAAACTAACTTTCTGTCTACTTTGTTTCTGTACACAAGCAATAGATTCTCCTTTAGAAAGTTACAAGACTTGACTGACTGACCTAACCACAAATTCTTGACCACATATCTCAAATTATCGATGCTTTCATATAATGTGTCTTTTTCCATTATTGAACACAACTATTCAGCACATTATCTTTGTCTTAGTTCTTCAAAACCACACGTTCTCACTCTCATCATTTGATGGCCCTATCTCTTTAACTGAGAAAAGAAAATAATCTAGAGAGCATTTCCTTCTGTTGGGTTGTTGGGAAAGTCATGATACATTTTTTTTGCATAGAAAAACATAGAAAAAAATGTATAACTTTCCCAACAATCTAATATCTCCATTACCAAATACATCATATTACCTGCATTTGTAACCAGACCATAAGCATCTCCCTTTCTTCTGTGCTACCTAGAAATATTACCTGTTCTCAGGTAAGACTAACTATTCTACTTTGCTGTGGATCTCATCTCCTATTACTCCTAATCATTCTTTTGATTTCTTAATATTTTTTATCCTGAAAATATTTTCTTGCTTTATACATTATGAATTTCATTGAATCATTCAAATAAGTACACTGTGTACTCTGTAGCTACCCTCTTAAAAATCCACTCTCTTGGCACTAAATCTACCCCCAGCTTATTGTCCCATGTTTCTTCTCTTAGCACTAAACCTCTCACAAGAAATTGTTTACTTGCCCCCACTCTCTTACGTCATATTATTTCCTTAATGCCCACCATTCTAATTTATATTAAATACTTTCCAATCTTATTCTTTCATCATTTTCCATGGTTATCCATGGTTTCATATTATCAAATACTATAGTCATTTGTATGGTTCCATCTTACTTCTAAAAAAGTATTTAATAAAATTGACTATTTTTTCCTTTTTGAAAAAAATTATGAGTGAGAGAGACAGGGGCTGGGGGGAGGGTGGAAAAACAACACTCCTAACAGGATCTTGATGCTATGATCCACTCCTAGCTTCAGTTGGCCCCAGGTCATGAACACATATGTACCTGGCAACTCAGTGAGGTCACTAGATGTGACCCTAGAACCTTGCCCATGTGTGTCATTCTTGCAGAAGGTCATGTTTTGCTAGTGTGTCCCAATACAACCTCCATTTTTCCTTCTTAAAACATTCTCTTTCCTTGTCATTTTGATGTTCCCCTCAGTTGCTTTTCCTTTTTCTGTTTTCTCTTTTTTCATTACATATTTAGGAGTAGATTTGTAGGATAACATGGTAAATCCTTGTTTGACTGAATGAGAAACTGTTGAACTTTTTTCCACAGAGGCTGTAACATTTTATATTCCTCAGGAAGTGTATGAAGGCTCCAGTTCTTCACATCCTAGTTAACATTTATTTCCTTAAAAATATATATATTCTTTGAGGCCAGCAGGTGGTATAGTGATTAAGGTGCCGGACTCACACATGGCTGACCACAGTTCAAGTCCTGGCTGTGGCAGCTTGAAACTCTTGCTGAGCATGTGTGTATACATGTCCAAAAGCCCAAGAAGAGAATGGAGGAGAAGGGATTGTGACAAGGCTATATCCCCCTGGGGGGATAATTTCTCACTTTCTGTCTCTCTCTGTTTCTCTGGCAAGTGCATATGTCCTATAGCAAAAATCTCTCTCTAAAAGAAAATAAAATTATAGGCCCAGGGTGGTAGTGTAGTTGGTAGCAAACTGAACTACAGTGCTAGAATCACATGGCCAGACATAGTTGGGATCCGCAAGTTGGCCTGAAAACATTTCATATGCATGTGCATGTGGCCAAGGTCCTTATGAACTAGAGGTCTGGGGAAAGGAGATGGCAGCTTGAGACTTTGTCAAATGTTCTCTCTCTCTCTCTCAATGTACACATGAATCCTATGTAATAAATAAAATGCATATAATACTTAAAATATTATAAACATTGTAATAGGTGTGAAGAGGTATCTCATTATTGTTTTGACTTGAATTTCCCTAATGATTAATGATGCTGACCATTTTTTCATGTATTTGTTGGCTATTTATATATCTTCCTTGGAGAAATCTCTATCCAAATCCTTTACCTAACTTTTAATTGGGTTGTTTATCTTTTTGTTGTTGAGTTGTAAAAGTCCTTTCTGTATTCCAGATACTAGATGGTTATCAAATATATTGTTTACAAATATTTTTCTCCTTTTTATTGGGCTGCCTTTTCCCTTTTTTGGAGGCATTTTTTTTTAATTCTATTTTGAAGCATTTTTTTCATGAAAAGTTTTTTTTTAATCTTGATATAGTCTAATTTAAAGTTTAGTGTTCATGTTTTTGGTGACATACCCAAAGAAACACTGATTAACCAAGTCTATATGTTTCTGGTCTCTATAATTCTGACCAAAAAAGTCAAACTTATTCATTCAACAGATGTATTTGTAACCACATACAGTGTACCAGGCTCAATTCTAAGTACTGGGAATAAAGTGATGAACGGATCAATTGTAGCAGAAATTGCCAGTGATGTCCAAGATCAACGTTTTCCTCTTCCATTTCTCCTTCGCCTTTGCAGTTAGGGGCGGCAGTATAAGTTGTTACTAATGAATACACGCAGGAA
>NW_006160229.1:405560-436324 GCF_000334495.1 Tupaia belangeri chinensis | reverse complement strand
AATGATGCATACCCCTTTCAAGCCTGGCCCATAAATCTTCCCATGCTCTTTTCCTTACTTTCTGCTTCAGTAACTGGACTGGAAATGATTTCAGAAATCCTAGCAGAGGTGGGATATCTGAAAAAGTGTTATTTTGCCACTTACCTCAATAGGGTTGTGACAAGGATTAAGTGTGGATATGATCACTGCTATGTATGGAAGTGTCCCCTCCAAAATTCCTGTATGGCCAATGTGATGGTATTAAGAGATGGAGCTTTTAAGAGGTGTTTATTCCATGGGACTTCACCTTTATGAGAGGGATCAAAGACCTTATCAAAGAGGCTTCACACAGCATTAGGCTGGCTTGCCTTTCCACTCTCCACCATGTGAAGACATAGGGCTCTTCTCCTAGAGGATGCAGCAACAAAGCATTGTCTTGGAAACAGAGAGCGGTGCTCACCAAACAGCTGAACCTGTTGGAATCTTCCCAGTCACGAAAAACTGTGGGAAAAAATATATGTGCTTTATAATATAGCCAGTCTCAGGTATTTGTTGGAGCAGAACAAGTGGAGTAAGGCAACGCTTTAGCATAATTCCTACTTTGTGGTCAGTACACTGCAATGGTTTCAATGTACTTGCTGCAATTGATGCTGAAATGTCATTGCCATTGTACTAGTGTTAAGAATTGAGCCAGGGGTCAGCAAGTAGCATGGTGGTTAAGATGCTGGACTCCCACACGACTGACTGTGGTTTGAGTCCTGGACCTGGTTGCTTGAAAATCACACCAAATGTGTGTGTGTGTGTGTGTGTGCATGCCCAAAATTCCAGGAAGAGATTGGAGCATAGCCATCCCACTAGGGGGTGATTTCTCACTTTCTTTCTTATTGTTTCTCTCTGACAAGTGCACCTTGCCCAATGACAAACATCTAAAGAGGAAAAGAGGTGAGTCATATAGGAGGTGATTAGACCATGAGGCTTAATGTATTGATGCATTATTGTGAGACTGTATTTGTTATTGAAGTGGCTCTCTTTTGCTCTCTCACATCCCCTCTCGTCCTCTCACCATCTGATGCTTTCTGTCATGCCCTTACCAGATGCAGCTGCCCAATCCAACCTTTGAAACTATGAGCTCTATAAGTTACCCAGTGTGTGTAGTATTGAGCTATAGCAACAGAAACTGAACCAAGACCTGTAGGAAGAGTCTCGGAAAAGTGTGTGGGGCCTGCTGGGGGCATGGTGGTTAAAGTGGCTTAGTCCCATATGCCAACTGTGTGGTTCAAGTCATGGGCTCAGTGGGTGCATGTGCATGCATGCACAAAATCCCAAAAGAAGAAATAGAGGAGAAGGGATTGCAGTGTGACCATCCCCATGGTGAGGGGTGGGGAGGTGCTTTCTCACTTTCTTTTTCTCTGTCTCTTTCTCTGCTTCTCTCTGGTAAGTGCATATGCCCTCTAGCAATTATTTTTTAAATGCATGGAAAAGTGTAATTAAAGTATGAGTTCATTTTGGTGTGAGAAAATGAAATCCATTCCAGTTTTGTCATAATATGTATTTCCCATGAACATTGTGAAGACCTTATACATTAGTTTCTGAAATTATTATTACAGTCTTTGTATGGTGTAATAATAACCTGAGATGGTAAAAAATGTGAGAATACCCCATAATTCAGCAGATAGTGCAATTAGGTCTGCACTCTTGTAGACAGTAATAGTCTTTGTCTTTCTACAGTTTCTCTGTTGGTGAACCATGATAATTCTAAGAAACCTTAAAGAATATTTAAAGGAACATAATTTGGCAAATGGTGATCTAGTAAAATGTAGCTTAAGTCAAAATGAATACAAGGAGCTTGGTTATAATGGTTATGGAAAATTATAAATTTTGCTAGAACATATGGAATTTACACAATACTGTTTTGTAAAAGAAAAAAGAAAGAAACTCTGTAACAAAGAGACTTACTCCGTTTTATATATTTGATTGCTGATAACTTTCAAGCCCACCACCTCCTTGACTGTATCTAATAATACTGCCCAGGTGCAGGGTCAGCAGATGTCATGGCGGTTAAGGCACTGTATTACTGGATTCCCACGTGACCAACCACTGTTCAATTCCTGGATTGGAAGCTTAAAAATCACGCCAGGCACCTGTATGTAGATGTCCTAAATCCTGAGAGGAGCATGGAGGAGAAGGGATTGTGGTGTGACCTTCCCGCTGGGAAGTGATTTCTTACTTTCCCTCTTTCTATCTATCTTCAGTGAGCACACTTGCCTTGTGGCAAAAATATAAATAATAATAAGAATTATTATTTAAAAAAAAATAGGGGCCAGCAGGTGACATAGTGGTTAAGGCTGCTAGACTCCTACATGGCCAACCATGGTTCAAGTTTTGGATGTGGTGACTTGCTTTCTCACTTTCCCTCTCCTCTCTCTTCCTCTGTCACTGTCTGGTATAATTAAAATAACTAATGAAATAAATAAATACATTAAATAAAATAATTCTTTAAAAAATAAATAAAAAGGAAAGCCTAGGTGCTCCCTTCTTAGGACCAGTGTGAAATTTAGACCATGCAATCCCTGGCCTGTGTGTGATAACACTCATTACAGCTTTACTCCCTGCCCTGCAGAGAAACCAAGCCAGTCTCCTTTCTCTGTTCTCTGAAGCTCTTCTTATACCTGCTTGAAAGATGGTTTTTCTCTCCCCCAGAAACTCCCATTATGTGAGTAACAAAGTTTCTCATACTTCTTAGTGCACGTATCATCAATTTTGACATCCAAACCAAATTTTGGGAGTAAAGTCCATCCTGTTTCTGTGGAATGATCACACAATTGGCATTGCAAAGAGCATTTCTAAGCACCATTCACAACTACCACCATTCACTATCCCTTTTTCTTTCTTGTTTTGGCTTCATAACTGTCACTGCTGCCTGCTGGTGAGCATGAAGTTTGAGTATTTGAGTATTTGAGTGACTGCCTACTGGCTAGTTTGTGCTTTCGACTATGCTGTTTTATGTCATATTAGAGTTCTACCAAACATGTGGTGATGATTAACCAGCATTAAGTCAGCAATTTAACTAATTTGCACTTAGTAACAGGAGAAATGGGTTAAACTCTTTTTTTTTTTAAGGTTTTGCCTTAGGGCATGTGTGCTCACCAGAGAGAGAGGGAGAGAGACAGAGACAGTGAGAGGGAAAGTGAGAAATCACCCTCCCAAGGTGAAGGCCATGTCTCAATCCCCTCTCCTCCATTCTCCTTCTGGGATCTTGGACATATGCACACATGTGCCCAGAGTGAGTTTCAAGTTACTGGGTCCGGGATTCAAATTATGGTTGGCCATGTGGGAGTCCAGTGACTTAACCACTATGTCATATACTGGCCCAGGCTAATCTCTTCTTACAGCAACTCTGGATCTTTTATATCATCTTGGATCTATCTCTGACTCAGATGAAATCATGTGTCTCAATTCCAACATAAAATGTTACTGATATTAGACTCAAAGAAAAGACTCTCTTGTTGCCACTGGTTTCATCTCAAAAAGAATCCTCTTTTTCAAGCATATTTATTTTGAGAGAGGGAGAGAAAGGGAGACTTTCAATGAGGTCTCATGCTGTGATCATCCCTCCAGCCTTCCTAATCAGCCAGGGTCATGAGTATGCACACTCACAACAGACGTGTATAGATTGACCTAAGATCCCAACCTCTAATCTTTCATACAGATCCAGAATTTCAGGGCTTTGTACCACTGTGTTACAACACCACAGCTGATCCCCAGTGGTTTCTGTTCCATGGAGAGCTTACTCTGCTCAACATAAAGCCCCATTGGAGAGTCACTTATGTGGAGGAAGAGCAGCTACTATTTGACATGTTAGATCACGCTCCTAAAAGCAGATAAGCCACTAGGAACTTAAAAAATGCTTCTGTGGATGCTGTCTATGCCCATGTAACAAAAAAGAAAACTCTTGATCTTTAGAGGCTTAGGGAGAAATATCTATAACACCCTTATGGCAAAGCCAAGGGATTAAGTCAAACATTGCCATGGAGGAGGTCCATAAACCTGGTGATATTGAATTGGTATGACATTCTCTGGAAGAAGAAACATCAGTATGAATGTGGTAAATAGGAACCTCCCTGAAGTATATTCAGTAAACACACATATACCCTGAGAAAGTTGTCACCCTGAAAGATCCAAGTGTTACAGGAAAGTGATATAACTCACATCTCTACTGAGACTCAAATACAGACATATTAGCATGGAAGGATTTTTAAACAAGATATCCAAAAGTGTAGGTATTGGTGAGGGCAAGGTGACAACAGAATCACTCCCTGAGTGGGGTGGCTCAGGGAAAATATCCTTCTCTGCCATGTGATCCAAAACAACAGAACTAGAAAAGATGAGAAAAGGCTAGAGGTCATCTTTGGATGGATTTTTAGGAGAGGGTTGAAGAAACTTCCTTTTCTCCAACCAGAGCATTTAAACTCTTCCATGTTTTGTCCCCTTCTCCCAATGGAATTGTCAGGAGGGTAGCTCTGTGATGTCTAAGCTGCCCTAGAGTTACCATTATTTGGAGGAGTTCCTAGCTGGCTAATCAAAGCTGAAGGGTGTTGACTTTTCATTGGCCTGGAAAGGTTATATTGATAGAAATATCTGGAGCCCTAGAGTAGGCCCTGTTGCTGTTAATGGTAGAGGTTACTGAAAACCTCAAGAGCTGAGCTCAGAAATGGACAAGTCAACCATAAGCACAAAACAACAAACCTTAGCATCAAAGAGAGGATGAAGAGAAAAAATCCCTATCAATCTCAGGACAAAGTGACAAGGTTTGATAATCTCCCTTACTTGTCTCCACTTTTTCTTCTGTATGTGCCTCCTCATAGATATTCAACCCAAGACTCCTACCCTGTCCTTATCTGGTACAAAACCTTTCTTTAACTTGTATCCATTATGATAAAGTTCATTTTCCTGTCTATTCCTCAGTCTTTCCTCAAAACCAATGTCATTTCAGTTAACCCTGTTTCTCTATCAGATATGAAAGACAATTATGAAGGCAAAATTAACATTTCAACAGAATTCTGAAAGCCATAAGAAAAGGAATAAAGGAACACTATTAGTTTATTACCATAAGCATGACAGAAAGAAACAGCAAAAACAGCCATCAAAAGACCAAGAGACCCTGAAGACATCTCCTACTCCACGTAATGCCTTGTGTCTACCAGCATCCTGAGACATAGAACTATCTCTTTCATCTCCTGGGAAAGCTCTGGAGAAATAGTCTCCTGTAGAGAGATCAAATTAGACCAATAAGGCGCTTGAATGTTGGTGATTAAAATACAATTACAAAGTTGGTGAAAAGAGTTGTGTTTCTCTCTGTAGGTGTTCTCTGTTGCTGGGTAGGCAGAGTAGGAAGAAACAGAGTAGGTATGTGGAAAGGGAGGAGGTGGTTCTTGAGAGGCTTAAGGCCAGGCTGGCAGATCCACAGTTGGCTAGACTTTGGGAATATGGACTAGATGAAGACTGAACACTGAATGCAAACTTCCTCCTTAACACTTGATCCCACTGTTGAGAAGAAGGACTTAGAGTTTCTGTGTATGTGGGAGGGTGGGTGTGATATTGCAGTGTGGTAGTGTGCAATAATGAGTTTGATTCCATTTTTGATGTTTGGCTGCTAGCAACTTTTAAGCTTCATTATTCTTTTCTTCTATCCTAGATCTAGGCAATCTGAGAAAAACAGCTGAAGAGTTACTGAACATAAAATAGAAACAAACAGCTATTCCTACCCTTAACCATTGAACTACTGCCTTGCGTAAATTCTTCATGACCATAGCATTCATGGTTCTAAAATATCCCGTAGTGAGCGTGTACAATGCAACACAGTGAGTAATACATTAAAATGAAGTATTTGGCATTTATAATCATCTTTTAAAAAGGAGGAGGGGACCAGCAGTTGGCATAATGGCTACATCACTGGACTCCCATTTAGTCAACCATGGTTTGAGTTCCATACCCTGTGGCTTAAACTCACACTGGGCACGTGTGCATGCATGTCCAAGATCCCGAAAGGAGAATGGAGGAGAAAGGATTGCGGCGTGGCCATACCCTGAGGGGTGATTTCTGGCTTTCTGTCTCTCTGTCTGTATCTGTCTTTCTGGTGAGCACACGCGCCCTATACCAAAAACCTCTCCAAAAAAAAAAAAAACCTCTCAAAAAAAAAAAATGACCTGTACCTGAGGGTGTCGCCCTGAGTGTGTATTTTTGTAACCTTGATATCATAGCCAGGATTCCATATCCAATATTATTAAAACTACTGACTCTATCTGATAAGTGACTGGTAAATTCCTTATACTCATAGCAAATATTTGGCTACTATGTCCCATTCAGTGCCTGTTTCAACAGCCTCTCAGCTGCAGTGTACTTATCTTCACTTTCAGATGGACACAATAGTCCTTAACCTGGGCACTTGTTCAGGTACTTTTCCACCCCTATCATCTCACATAGACTTTCTAGGAAGATTTTAAGAATATCTAGTCTTTTCCTAGGTGATCAGATATGACATCACACCGATGACAATCTCCTCTGAGGAGATTCATATGACACACTTATCCAGGACACATAAAACATCTGCAAAAAATAGCAACTATTTTTTTGTCCTCACATTCTACAAGGCTCCAATGCCACAGTTAAATTCCTGAAAATTGTTTGGCAAGTTGAAGGCTGCCCTGATACTGACAGGGTCGAGAAATACTTTTTAGCTTTCTCTGTACTCTTATTAAAGCAAACACAATATCTTTTAGATAGTTTTGGATTCTGGAGGCAATATATTCGTCATACACACATTTTATTTAATTTCATTTATTATGTTACCTGCAAATTGGCACACTTTGAGTGGGGCCAACTGCAACAACACAAAGCAAAGACTTTAAAATCTGTCTAAATTGTTACATAACAAGAACTTGTATTGGGGTCCCTAGAGACTCCTTCACTGTAGAGACTTTAACAACTTCTTTTCATACTTCCTGGAGTGACTAGATCATCCATGATGACGATTAATTGTCCATGGGCTTCTGATACAAGGGATTATCTTCCTTGGCCCTATGCTATATATCATTAGTCCTGTAATCAGTGACCATATCCTGCATTTTTCTAAAAATAGATGCTCTCTCAGGCCCTGAACCAATGCTCTCCATACTCAACTGCTCATTATGTCTGGATCATGGAAACAGCATCCTACAAGCTCCACATGGCTAGTACTGCTTCTTCACTGCATGATAGGCCAATCCTGAGCCCTCCATAAATCCCTCGATAGTAGAAGGAAGCTTCTCCTGTCCTCAGTTCCTTGCCAGATACCACAGTGTTAGAAGATGTCCCTCTTCTCCCAGAGTCCTTGAATAACAAATGTTCTCTTTGGGAACAACAATATGAATATTTCAGGAAGCAAATGTCTTCTTGAGCACCTAGTATGTGTCAGACATTGTTCTAACTCCTGGGCTTATAGTGAAGAACATAATATCTATAGCTCTGCATTTGAACAATTTGTATTTACACGAGCAAAGGGGTGATTGAGGGTGGTGGTATAAAGGTGCAAAAGACAGCACTTTCAGCTACACAAATATTTGGGAAAGAACATTTTTAGGTAGAAAGATCAAGTAGCAGTGTTATGAGATAAGAACAGGAATAGTGTGTTGAAGAACAGCAAAAAGGTAAGTGTGGCTGGAGTAGAGTGAGAGTGGGCAGAATGGAGACATGATGGACTGGAGAACTGGCAGAGATGAGGTTGCATAGGAACTTGCAGGGTGAAGACTTGGGTTTATTTTATGTGCAATGGAAAGCCATTGGATGGTTTGATACATAAGAGAAATGTAGTTGCAATTATGTTTCAGAAAGATCACTGGATGTTATCAAGTACATGAGATCAGGGAGGTAACAGGCTGTAACAACAATGCAGGTGTGAAATGATGGTGTCTAAATCTAGGGTTGGAACAGGGCGGGTATATCTTATTGTCCAGTATAGCAGTTTGGAGCATAGGCTATGAAGTATGACCTCAATTTAAAGCTTCAACACCTAAAAGTTACTTAACCTTAACAAGACAACCTCAGTGAGGCTTAGTTTCCTCATGTGTAAAATGGGAGTGATGACGGTATGCAGCTACATTTTGAGTCATGCTGGAGATAAACAAAGTAGTGTATGTAAAACAACACTGCATTAGACGAAATTGATATTTAGTACAATGGCTGCTGTTAGAATAATAATATAAATGTATTGATAAAGAAAAGTAAGCTCCTTCTTACTTCTTTCTATTTCACTTTCTAGTGTGTCTTGTGTAAGCTGCTGTTAACCCATGACTACTGAACCCTTGTTTGGTGTTCATGAAGATAAAAATATCTTTGAGCACTTACAGCCAATGACAGGACATTTTGGTACCCTTAGATACCTCCTGGTAAGTGGCTACCTGTGGTTTATGATTAATTTACAAAATCAAGTGGTGGTAGTGGCTGATAATCTCTTTCTGTATAACGAATAATCACTTGAATACTTATCCTCTCCTTTATAAGCGCCTTCTACAAGGGCCTGAATGAATAGCAACCCGTACTTCTAACTTAACTGCAAACAGAACGTGCTGAGTTCAGTCAGATTGCTTTGACTGCTGCTTCCTTCCGTTAAATGCAGCTTTGAGTGTTTCTTCCCCCAGAAAAATCTGCTTGCAGTTTTTGGAAGTAATTTTCTCATTTTGCTGCTTCCTGATCAGCTTGCAGTTTTTGGAAGTAATTTTCTCATTTTATTGCTTCCTGATCTTAACTCTCCTCAAATCCATTGGTCCCTTGGTGCTTTTATTTCCTTTTCTTGGTCTCTGGTCTGTGTCCACCCTTCCACATTATCATCATTTAGAGCTATAATTAACAAGCTGTTTTCTGCCTCCTCTACATCCCTGATGAACAAGTTAAATAAGGCTAGATGCTGCTGCTTCCTCTTTGCAGAATTTCATTCCCTTCCACACCTAGAGCTTGTGTGTGCCAAAAGCTTACTCAGACCTGAAGGATAAAATCAAATGTTTCCTCCCCTCAAGCCTCCCTACCACCAGTCCTAATAGAGTTAACTGCTCCCTCAGTTCTACTAATGTTTATAGAAGAGCAATTGTTGTGTATTGGAATTATCTATTACATGTTTGTCTCTTCTGGTGTACAAACTTTGAAAAGTTTGTAAGAAAAGGAATTAACTTATGCATTTACTTTGGTTCCTCCCCCAAAAAAGAACAGGAGACCCATGTATAGTTTATTCATAATACACATATTCCACTAAATTTATGAAGACCACATGTACAGGGCTAGCCTTGTGGCACAGTCATTAAGTATTACAAGGAGTTAGATCTCACATGGCTGACTATAGTTAAAATACTGGCCATGATAGCTTGAAAAACATGCCAGGCATGTGTACAAGCATGAGCCACATCCTGAGATGATAAAGAAATGGAGGAAAAAGGATCGTGGTGTGACCATGCCCTGTTGGGGGATGCTTTCGCTCTCTCTTTCTTCCTCCCTACTCTTCTCTTTCAGGTGAGTTTATGTGCCCTCTGGCAATGAAAACAATAGAGAAAAGGAAAAGGAGACCACTTATACAATAGCAAGAAGGATATTTCATTCAGTTTTATAGTTGTAACCATCCCAGCACATCTAACACAATATTATGGTGGCTGCTCATGTGTATTTGATGAGTGAGTGAAAAATGAGTCATATCGGGGCTAGCAGATGGTGTAGTGGTTATGCCATTGGACTCCCACGTGGCTGATCAAAGTTTGGTCCTGGACCCATTGGCTTCATAAATCACTTTGGTCGTGTGTGCATGCACAAGATCTCAGGAGGAGAACGGAGAAGAAAGGATTGCAACATAGTCATCCCCCTGGGGGGTGATTTCTGACTTTCCCTCACACTGTCTCTCTCTCTCTCTGGTGAGCACACCTGGCCTATGGCAAAAATCTCTAAAAAAAATGAACCATATTGATCCTATACATACTAGATTATTTTCATAACCTGCTCTATAAGGTTTTCTGTAGCAAAAATTTAAATATAATTTTTTTTAATTTGTAAAAAATATTAAAGAATAAGGAACAAAATGTAAAAAACAAAACAAAACAAAAACAACTTAAAACAGTATGAACCTAAAACACCATGTGATGTGCACAATTTTGCTAACTCTCTTTTTGGGTATGGCTATAAATATAGTCATGTATATATTTTTTAAATTTTGATAAAGCCTTTACTACTGTAGAAATTTTGCCTTTTTTATGACTCCTTCTTTTCCTGAATAACTAATATTTAAAGTTTGTTTGCATCTCTCCATATCTTCACCCATTTTATATGATAACATATATGCATCTAGAAACAAATGTAGAGGGGCACTTTTTTTTTTTTGAGGTTTTTGTTATAGGGCGCATGTGCTCGCCAGACACACAGAGAGAGACAGAGACAGAAAGCAAGAAATCACCCCCCCAGGGTGGATGGCCATGCCACAATCTCTTCTCCTCCATTCTCCTCTTGGGATCTTGGGCACGCTCGGCGTGAGTTGAAGCCACTGGATCCAGGACTTGAACCATGTTCCACTGCATGGGATTCCAGCGACATAGTCATTACGCTAACTGCTGGTCCCAAGGGGCACTGTTTAACTCCTTAATGCATCTTGAATCTTGCTTTACTCACTTAGAAGGACTTCATTGAAAGCCTTTCACATTGTCTGGTATAGACTTAACAATTTTTTTTATTTAATTAATGACACAAAGCAATCAAACATACTTAAGATGTATAATGTGTTTTTCTTTTGAAAGTTTATTTATTTCTTCTGAGAGAGAGAGTGATAGCATCTCTAAAAGGGTCTAGATGCTATATCCACTCCCTGCTAGAGTCAATTCAGATCATGTACACATACAGGCCTGGTGTACTAAGGGAGGTTTTTGGACATGAACTCAGAACACTTCCGAGTGGATCAGCCTGACAGAGTGTTGAGTTTTGCCACTGCACCAAAATCTGGTCTCAGCGTGATTTTTTGATACATAAATAAAATGTGTAATTATTAAATTGGGATGAAAGGCATATATATTATCTCTACAACTTACTGTTCTTTTGTGTAGAGAACATTTAAAATCTTCTCTTCTAGCTATTAAAGTGTACAACATACAAGGAGGAGGTCTTTAAAAAGTACATGGAAAATATCTGTTATGCAAAAGCTATGTATGGACATCAATTTTTTTTGGCACCAAAATAAACTCATACTTCTATTTCATTTTTCCATGAACTTTTTAAAGCCCCCTCATATTATTGTTAGCTAATTCAACCTACTGTGCTATAGAAACCTTAAAGTAGTCTTGTAAAATGTAATGGTTTGAATAAAAGAAAACATATTAAACCATTTCCTTATTGAGGGCATACAAGTTGATTTTAGATTTTTTGGCCACTACAAGTATTGCATTAATCTTCTCTACCTGTGATGACACATAAATATATTCATCTGTTTGGGCCATGATAACACAATAGCATAGACTGAGAAGCTTAAACAACAGGTATTTACTTTCTCACAATGATGGAAGCTGGAAGTCCATGATCAGGATGCCAGCATGGTGAAATCTGGTGACAACTGTCTTTCCAGTTGATAGACAATAGATTTCTCATGTGTTCTCACATGAAAAAAGAAAAGCAATTTCCCTGGTGTCTCTTCTTACAAACACACTAATCCTATCAGAAAAGGGACCCACCCTCATGACCTCATTTAACTAACTTTAATTTCTTCCTTACAGGCCCTATCTCCATATACAACCACAGTGGAGGTTAGGGATTCAACATATAAATTTGGGAGGAGGTATAAACATTTAATCCATAATTACATATATTCTAGCCTAGGTACCCACAGGATGCCTCCCTTGCTCCTCTCAGATCCCAAAATCTAAAATAACATATATTATGTAACCTGCACACATCTTCTTATATGTAGAAATGCATCATTTAATGACGATATGTTCTGAGAAATATATCATTAGGTGATTTTGTCATTGTACAAACATCATAGAATATAATTACATACACTTAAATGGTGTAGTCCATAGCTCCTAGGATACAAACCTGTATAGCATGTTACTGTACTGAATACGCAGTTGTAGCACGATAGTAAGTATTTTGGGAAAAGTCTGAGGAAAGACATTAAGGAGAAAAACAGAGAGGCAAGACATTTATGGGACACAGAAATGGGTTATTATCTGTTGATGATAACATGTATAGTATCCCCAACTGGACTGATGATGAATGTATTCATGTTGGAGCAATCACTTTAAAACCTAAGGGATGTATGTGATTACATGTATAAAATAAATTAAAATAAAATAAATAAACATGGAAAAGGTACAGAAAAAATACAATATAAAAGATAAAAAATAGTACATTTGTGTAGGACACTTACTATGAATGAAACTGCCAAGACTGGACGTTATTCTGGGTGAATCAGTGAGTGAGTGGTGAGTAAATGGGAAAAGCTAGGACAATACTGTAGACTTTGTAGACACTGTACTCTTAGGCTATACTAAATTTAAAAAGTACACTTTTCATTCTTCAGTAATATTAGGTTGTCAAGAAAGTCATGACACATTTTTGCATAGAAAAACAAAAATTACATCATGACTTTCTCAACAACCTAATAAATTTATCTAGTTTAATATAAGTTTTACTTAATAGATTTAAAAATCCTTTCTAACTTTTTGACTCTTGTGATAGCATTTAGCTTAAAACACAAGCATATTGCACAGCTAAACAAAAATATATTACTTTTTATATATTTATTCTACCTTTTTTCTATTTTATTACTATTGTTTTTCTTTGGAGAGGTTTTTGCTATAGAGCACGTGCGCTTACCAGAAAGACAGAGAGAGATAGAGAGACAGAAAGCAAGAAATCACCCCTCCTGGGGGGATGGTCATGCCACAATCCCTTCTCCATTCTCCTCTTGGAATCTTGGACACGCACGCACACGTACCCAGCGTGAGTTTAAGCCACCAGGTCCAGGACTTGAACCATGGTCGACTACATGAGAGTCCAGCGACATAGTCATTATGCTATCTGCTGGTCTTTATAATTGTTATCCTAATTTTTAAACTATTTTTGTTAAAAACTAAGAAATAAATAAACATGTCAGCCTAGGCCTACACAGGGTCAGGTTCATCAATTAATTGTCTTCTACCTTCACATCTTGTCCTGCTGGAAGTTCTTCAGGATCAATAAACGACATGAAGCTGTTACCTCCAATGATAACAGTACCTTTTTTTGGAAGACCTCCTGAAATATGTGCCTGAGGCTCTTTTTAAGAAGGCTCCACTGTTTTTAAAAATATGTACATGATCATTCACTTGGTTTGTTTCTTTTACATCATAGATTTTTTTGTGTGAGCCGATAATGCACCATGAACATTGCTCTCTATTAATTAAAACCTTTTGGTCTTAGAGTCCATATTTTCAAACTTTTTAGGAGCTTGTTAAGCTCTCCAATAACTTCTGCTAAACTCTGCACTATGAGTTTTCTTTAGAGGTTTTATTTTTTTTTCTCTTGAAAAGTTTTTCTCTTGTCTCTTCTTCAGATATGCATTCCATTTCCAGGTACAGTTCATTAGTCAATTCCTCAGAAGCCTTGTCTAGGAGCTCCTCAATGTCATCCTCATTTACCCCTAGGTTAAAGCTGTTTATCCAACAAGTCCTGTTGATTTTTTGCAACTTCCTCCTCCTTGACAAATCCCTTGAAGCCATGGATAGAATTCCTGAATATCTTCTTCCAGATACCATTCATACCTTCCTTTGTGACATTTTCCCAAGCTCAAACAAGATTCCTGATGCAGTTATGGATTTGTAATTATTCCAGAATTGCAACAGTATCTTCTCAGTGTTATTAGTAGCCTGGGCAAAGGTCCTTCTCAAGTTGTAAGCCTTAGAAGCTGCTGTAATTCTTTGATCCATTAGTTGGGTTATACAGATCATGTCTGGAGGGAAAAACACCATTTTCATATTGGGATGTTTGGAAACATTAACAGCAATAAGCAAAATCTTGAAAGGTGTGTTATTTTCCAAACACTATTTCCCTAGCACAGCAACTCATGAGGGCACAGGAAGACTCACACTGTTCTTAAGACACTCAAAACCTTGCACTGCCTTGATATTGTAATGGATGAAAGTCCTTAAGTCCTTTTAGGCATCCATTTACAGAATAAAGAGGTTTCATTCATATTAAAGATCCTCTGTGACAAGTAATTTTACTCCACAATCAGCCTCTCTAGAGATTCCAAAAAAAATCTTCATCTGCTTTCATATCAGTAATCCCAGACTCATAATTAATTTTCACATTATGTAATAATGATTCTTGAATTGTTGAAACCACTCAAAACTATCAATAAATTCAACATTGTGTTTGAGTCCAGAGTTTGTTTTCAACATTGCACACAACCTGTTTTGATTGTCTATGATCAGCATGGTGCTGAGAGGGGTATACTTCTTTGTCTGGTCATTGGCCCAGGTCCTTAGTAGTTTCCCCATATCCGATACAGACCCATCTCGACTGACTTTTGTTAGTTTTCTTGCATCAAAGAAACAGATCCTTTAACAGCTTCTGTCACTTCGTTCTTGTTCTTCAAGATTGTAGCTATGACAGCATGGGACATGCCTGACTGGTGAGTGATAAATAACTATCACTGATTTTCCATCGTTGTGATCTTTAACCACTTTTAATTTTGTTTCCAAATCAATCATCAACATTAATAGTGGATTTTATTCACTTAGGAACCATGATGAACTAAACAAAACTAGATTAAATAAATCATAGCAGAAAATAATAGAATTAATAGACTAGGTAAATAGGAAATGTATGAGGCTGCTATCAGCCTAAAACAGCCTACTGTTTTGCAGTAAACTTTTATAAGTAGAAGTATTCTCTAAAATAATGACAGAAATTATGGTACAGTAAATACATAAACCAGTAACAGTCGATTATTATCTTATCGAGTACTCTGTACTATACACAATTATATGGGCTACACTTTTCTTCTTTTAGATTTTTGCCATGCACTCTATAGAGAGAGACAGAGAGAGAGAAAAGGAAGGAAAGTGATAAATTATTTGCCAGGGGTGATGGCCACACTGCATTCCCTTCCCTTCCATTCTTGTCTCAGGATTTGGTGCACTCATGCACATGTGTCTGACATAACCTTCAAGCTGCCGGGTCTGGGACTCGAACTGCAGTTGACCATATGAGAGTCCAGGGCCTTAAGCACAATGTCACCTGTTGGCCCCTGTATATCCTATACTTCCAAAGGATTGGCAGTGCAGTAGGTTTGTTCACACACCATGAACACATGAGTGCTACTCATGCTACTCACCATGAACACATTTGTGCTACTATACTACAATGGTTATGTCACTAGGTGATAATAAATTTTCAGCTTATTAAAATCTTATGGGACCACCATTATATATAGTACATCATTGATGAAAAAAAAACATACAAATAACTACTAAATACCATAAAAAGTTTAATCAAAATTGTATTCTGGGAAATACATTTCCTATTAGTTGTACTAGTTGTATCATTTTCTACTAGTCGTATTTATGTAAATAAAATGATATTAGTGGTAAGCAACTCCTCTGGATTGCTTGGTGCAAGACAAGATGGTATGCTCTTTACTGGAATTATTTCATGTTATTTTCAAACAACTTTGTCAGATATGTGTTATTATCCCCAAGCTACAGATGTGGAACTTGAGGCCCAGTGAGGTGAAGTGACATGCTTTGTTCAATGTCATATAGGTTACAAATGGTAAAACTAACCCAGAATGTAGACCTAGACCACTCATTCTATTGCATCTCAGGGACAGTAACAGGAAACACCCTTAGTAAGAGTGCTTTAGTAAGGCACTGTTCTAAGTGCTTGTTATAAAATAATGCATTTGGGACCAGCAGTTGGTGTAATGGCTATGTCGCTGGACTCCCATGTAGTTGACCGAGGTTTGAGTGCTGGGTCTGGTGACTTAAACTCATGCTGGGTGCGTGTGTGTGTGTGCCCAAGATCCTGAGAGGAGAATGGAGTAGAAGGGATTACGGCATGGCCATCTCCCCTGGGGGGTAATTTCTCACTTTCTGTCTCTCTGTCTCTCTCTGCCTTTCTGGTGAGCACACACGCCCTATAGCAAAAAAGCTCTAAAAAAATGCATTTAATTATAAAATAACCTTATAAGACAGGTATTATACAACTACTATCTGCATTTTTTTCAGATGGTAAAACAGAGGCAGAGAAGGGATACATAAATAACAATCAGTGGAATAAAATTAAAATCCTGGGAGACTGTAAATCCCACAGCCTTAACCAACACTATACTACAAAAAGCTGGTCTGTTGTTTGGGAAGATTTGGAGACAGAGATAGAAATTTGCCTTTAACCTTTATAGGAAAATATTTTCTCAGACATACCAACAGACAGGTATGTTAATCTGTACCTTTATATATTAGGATGTGCTAGAAAAAACAACAGTTCACATTGACAGGATTAAAAAGAAACAATCCAACTCTAGGAAAATGTCAGCAATGGTTAAAAAGGAAAAACTGCTTTTCTTTTCCACTGAGTAAAGTGGGGGAAAGTGGAATTTCATCATTTTCATTTCAACTCTAATGCATTCTCAATGATCTCCTTTCAACTTTTTGTATTAACTCAGTGGTAGTAAATAGTGTGCCGGCTATTGACCAACATTCATAAATTGTTCTGTATCAAGAGCAACAAATATTTCTCCCCTACATATTACATAGATGGGGCAAAAACTCAAAAACTAAAATTCTGTAATCGCTGTGCTCTCTAATCAGTTGTGAATGAAGTTAATTTGAGACCTTTCGGAATGAGGGGCCGGGCTTTTGCCAAACAGCAATCACAACAAGCATTACCCTTTTGCTGCTGACAGGAAAGTTCAAAAATTCCATCATGGTCCAGTTTCTCAGCAGTTGATAAAGGTTAATAAAACAAGGTTTCAGGAAAACAGTGTTTCTACATTTTTTATGCTCTTAAAGGACAATTCTCATTAGTTGTACATGGCTGAGGTTTCACTCTCCTCTCACATTCTGGTTGGAGCTGGTCTCTACTTTCTGCTTTGCATGGACCGATAAACCATGGATAGAGCTCTCAATTCTGATGGTTGATGAGAGAGAGGCTGGCCTTTAAAAAAGTCTGAGCTGGTGACAGTAAATAGCAAAAGGAAATAAGATTTGCACCAAAGTCTCAGGGGAAGAAAGCATCTCCTTCATAGAATCATGAACATTAGATTAGAATGGACTCTGGATTGCTTACTAGAACTTGTGAGGTAGCTGGGTCATGAACATTTTATGAACTTTCACAAATGGCAAGAAGTTTCCTCAAGGGCGAGGAAGAGTCATGTTTCCTTTAACGATACCTTTATATTTTATGCTCTTAGTCCAAAGCAATTTGATATTTACACATGGATACACTGTTGTTTTAGGAAATATTTTAATTTTCACATTATTTTGAGAATAAACGCATGGTCACACTACAATCTCTTCTCCATTTCTCCACCCCATCAGGATTTCAGGCATGCACGCACACTTGTCTGGAGTGTTTTACAAGCCACCTGGGCCAGGATTTGAACCACGCAATTGACTCTGTGGGACCCAGCTTCCTCAATCACCACACCATTGGACTGGCCCCAATTACAACTTTTTTTTTTCTTTCTTTCTTTCTTTTTTTTTTAGAGAGGTTTTTGCTATAGGGCGCATGCGCTCGCCAGATAGACAGAGAGAGACAGAGAGATAGAAAGCAGGAAATCACCCCCCAGGGAGGATGGCCACACCGCAATCCCTTCTCCTCTGTTCTCCTCTTGGGATCTTGGGCACGCATGCACACGCGCCCGGCGTGAGTTTAAGCCACTGCGTCCGGGACGCTAACCTCTGTCGACTTCGTGGGAGTCCAGTGACCTAGCCATTATGCTAACTGCTGGTCCCCCAATTATGACTTATTTTAACTAAATTTGTCTGGGCTTCAGTTTTCCTACGTTTAAAATGTGAATATAATACTTATCTTTCCAGTTTTAGTGAGGATTAAAGGAAATATTTCATATAAAATGCTTACTGTATTACATGGCCTAAGTAAGCACTAAATAAATGTAAACTGTTTAATCACTTTAGTTTTTTTATTATCAATATTGTATAATTTACAACTTTTAAAATGAAATTTGTGCATTAAGCAAAATACATGTGGAGCTCATCAAGTCATTCAGGACAGAGTTCTCATGATGTCTTTGTAGACAGCATAATGAAATAGAAGCATGACTGGCTTCCCACCTGGTGGAATTATACTGACTGTACAGAGCACACTTGGAGAGAGATTTCAATGGCATGCCACAGGGCTGTAACCCCAGGCCTGTCATGCTTATGATTAGTATCAGAGAAATAGACAAAAAGATTGAGTATTTGCACTTGAAATTTATGGATAATACAAAGTTGTAAGGAAGAACAGGTAAGTAGTTTAGATGACCGAATCAGAATTCAAAAACATGTTGACAGGCTGAAATGATGGACAAAATATATGAACATGAAATTTGGTAAAAATCCACACCCTTAGGACCAAAACCTTAATGCACATATCCATATTGGGAAACATCATTTAGTAGCAGCATTTGTAAAAGAACATCTGGTTTTAATGTCAATGGTAAGCTTAGTATGAGTCACATTGTAATTTGTGTCATTTTCCCACAGAATGAATGCTATCTTAGGCTGCATAAACAAGAGTATAGCGAATAAAATGAGTAAGACATGTGGGATCCAGCAGCTTTAACCTCCATGCCACCTGCTGGTCCCCATTATTTCCTTTTTTATAGAGGTTTTTGCTATAGAGTGTGTACACTCACTGGAGAGACAGCCACAGGGAGAGGGAAAGTGAGATATTAACCCTCTTCCCCAGGATAGATGGCCACATCACAATATCTTCTTCATTATCCTCTCAGGATCTTGGGCATGCATGTATACACACCTGGTGTGATTGTTTTTTTTTTTAACCCGATGTGATTTTCAAGCCACCAGGGACTTGAACTGCAGTCAGCCATGTGGGAGATCAGTGACATAACTACTACATCATCTGCTGGCTCTCCATTTTTTTTTTAAATAGATAACCTGTGTTCCTGTTTGATGATTATAGGTTTGGGATGGAGGAGTGGTTTGTTTGTACCAAAAGACACACACACACACACACACACACACACACACACACACACAGGAGCAACAGCAGCAACCATAACAAAAAAAAATGCTTTGCTAGTGTATGTATAGTTGTATTTGTCTTTTCATTGATTTTTCTTGGCATGTGATGAGATCTTTCATGTCATTTATTCAGTTCTTCCATCATTTCAGAGAAGTTGCCATGAGTAGATTGCTTCAGTTCTATTACTTCTTGTCTCTTCTTCTGGAACACTACTTACCTGCATCTGTCCATATCTACAGACTTCTGTTATCACTTTCATTTCTGTCGGTAATGGTGGTGCAGTCTCTTGTCTGTCATTCATATTGTTAGTTTGACTGCTGAGGTTTTTATTCATTTTTTACTGCTTCAATAAATATTTTCATTTTGCCATTAAAATTTGATGTTGTTTCTAAAATATTCTTTGTTTATTTGAGTCATTTTCTTTTAATTTCCATTTAACAAACTGGAAGTTCCTTTTACTTCTCAATGTTTGGGCTTGTCTTATCTTCCTTTATTTAGTAGAGTCTGTTTTAAAAGTTGTATTAGAAAAGGGGAACCAGCAGTTAGCGTAATGGCTATGTTGCTGGACTCCCACATAGTCGACCACGGTTCGTGTCCCGGACCCGGTGGCTTAAAATTCACGCCGGGCACGTGTGCGTGCGTGCCCAAGATCCCGAGAGGAGAATGGAGGAGAAGGGATTGTGGCGTGACCATCCCCTGGGGGGTGATTTCTCGCTTTCTGTCTCTATGTCTCTCTCTGTCTGTCTGGCGAGCGCACGCGCCCTACAGTGAAAATCTCTCCCCCCCCAAAAAAAAAGTTGTATTAGAAAAAACAAATTTCTCCCTCTTACTTGTGCCAATAACTAATGCTCTTGAGCAAAATCAATGAAGTATACTGATACTTCTCCAGTATGGTTCCTGTGTTTTCACTAGAATCTTTCACTCTCCAGCAATGGACACAGACTAACTTCAAATTAAACTACTAATGGGAACCAGCAGTTGGCGTAATGGCTATGTCACTGGACTCCCATGTTGTGGACCAGAGTTTGAATCCTGGACCTGGTGGCTTAGACTCATGCCTGGCGCTTGTGTGTGTGTGCCCAGGATCCCGAGAGGAGAATAGAGGAGAAGGGATTGGTGTGGCCATACTACTAGGTGATTTCTTGCTTTCATTCTCCCTCTCTCTGGCAAGGGCACACTGCCTATGGCAAAAAATCTTAAAAACAAAAACAAAAGACAAAAAAAAATTACATTGAGTACATACGTGGTAGGAAAAATGCAAAACTCAGTAGAGTCACATTTCTGTCCTCTGAGAAGACCTAATAAGACACTCTTGGTGCCCTTTAACTGAATTTTATTCTTTATGCCATGCTCTTCTTTTTCAAGGGAGGAGAAAAGTATAGATTGGATGTGGCAGAGAAGGAAATAGTTCAGATAGAAGAATCTTCAAGCTCTAGCAGTGGTCAGCAAGTCATAAAAATCAATAATGTTTTATTGGAACTAAGCCACACCCATTCTCATATGTTATTTTCTGGTTATTTTGTTTTAAAACAGCAGTACTGACTATTGAAACAGAAACTGTAAGACCCACAAAGCTAAAATAAATTGCTATCTGACCCCTCACAGGAAACATTTGGTGACCCGTAAGCAAAACTCTTAGTCTACATTGGCTGATAGAGTTCTAACCACATTCAGTCACCAGTATTCATATCTTGCTAAAGGGCGCGGGCACTCTCCAGAAAGATAGAGAGAGACAGAGAGATAGAAAGCGAGAAATCACCCTCCAGGGGGGATGGCTACGCTGCAATCCCTTCTCCTCCTTTCTCCTCTCAGGATCTTGGGCACGCATGCACATACCGCCTGGCATGAGTTTAAGCCACCAGGTCTGGGACTCGAAACGCAGTCAACTACATGGAAGTCCAGTGACATAGCCATTACGCTAACTGCTGGTCCCCCCAGTGTTCATATCTTGATAAATTTTAAGTGTTTCTTCCATAGTATCTTTAAAAATCCTTTCCAAATTATGTTCATTTATGGTAATAAATAAATTCATTCTAGACATTAAGGAGAAAAATAGAGGCAAGACATTTATGGGACACAGAAATGGGTTATTATCTGTTGATGCTAAAGTATGTAGTATTCCCAACTGGACTCTGGAGAAATGTATTCATGTTGGAACATTCACTTTACAAGCTCAGTCATGTATGTGATTGAATGCATAAAATAAAATAAAATAAAATAAAATATATATTTACAAAACAAACAGAAACTTTAATTTACTTAAATTATTATGTATCAACATTACTGGGTACAATATGCTTGCATGCTCTATTGAAATATATCATTACCAAGAATAGTATCATTTCTAACATAACTGTACATTCTGACTCTTTCTCTTTCCGTTTTGCCTCCCACCCACTGTGCTTTAGCTACATTGGCTTTGCCATTCCTTGAACTTAGAAATGTTAGACCCAACATTTACATTTTGGATCTGTACGCTTGGTCTTTTTTGTGCCTGGCATGCTTTTAACTGCCTTATTTGTTCAGCCATCTCCATTGCTCAAATGTCACCGCTACACAGAGGCCTTCCTGGACCACGTCCTCTATAATAACATCCTTCTTTCCCAGAACTCTGTATCCCTTTACTAGACTGTTGGAGCCATGAGAACAGAGATTTATTCTGTTTGAGTCAAAGTTATATTTCTACTACCTATAACAGTGCCAGAAATGTCGTGGGTATTCAATTGATATTTAATTAATAGATAAATGGTTCTAATAAATACACAGAAGAAACAGTATATCTAAGTGGTTAGGTAAATATGACTGATATAAATTTAATTTCTTCCAAATAAGTAAGTTACTTTGTCTTTTTAAACCTCAACTTCTTCATTTATAAAATGGAGATACTAATAATGTTTATTCTCCCAGAGTTGCTACGCTAATTAAAGAATGCATATAAAAGTTAAAATTTTATATCATCGGTAACCACTTAAAGAAGGAAATCAATATCATTATGGATATTGGTCAAATGCCAAGATTCACTAGGAAAACCAAAACACAGAGAACTTTAAAGCTAACTATTGGAAAAATGCATTTTTTATCATTAATCAGATTATGATTATGATCAGTCAATTCACTGATCTTACAAATTAATCTTTTTGAGAGATTTTTGCTATAGGTGTGTGTGCTCACAAGAGAGACAGAGAAACACAGAGAGAAAGAAAGCGAGAAATGGCCACACTGCAATCCCTTCTCCTCCATTCTCCTCTTGGGATTTTGGGCATGCACACACATGCACCCAGTATGAGTTTTAACCCACCAGGTCTGAGATCTGAACTGTGGTCGACTACATGGAAGTCCAGCATCATAACCATTACATCATCTGCTGGCCCCATAAATTAATGTTAACATAAGTTGATTCCTATAAAGTGAGGATATTGATAAATCACTGTATTCAACAGTATTTACTGAGGACCTACTCTGTGTTAGTCACAGTAGAGCATATATGTGATAATGATTTTCTGTAAGCACTTTTTGCAATCTCTTCTTATATGTTCATCAAATTCTCGAAGCCAAGGTGTTGGCAAGGACCAGTGTGGAAAGAATGTTTATCCAGGAATCTTGAAATGTCAGACACCGAAGTAGAGAGTAAAGATGGACATGTGTGCAGTTTTGTGTAACTTTGCCATTTCCATAACTGATGTAGTCTATGGGTAGAGTGACCAACTATCCCAATTTTCCAAGGACTGAAGGAGTTTATAGGTCATGGATATTTTCATTTTCTTTTTTTTTGTTTGTTTTTGAGAGAGAGTTTTTTGCTATAGGGCACATGCGCTCGCCA
Source organism: Tupaia belangeri chinensis (assembly GCF_000334495.1). Lineage (NCBI taxonomy): Eukaryota > Metazoa > Chordata > Mammalia > Scandentia > Tupaiidae > Tupaia > Tupaia belangeri. Next base: position 413,274 of record NW_006160229.1, on the reverse strand, counting down.
GACAGACAGAGAGAGATAGAGAGACAGAAAGTGAGAAATCACCCCCCCAGGGAGGAGGAGATACCTTCTCCTCCATTCTCCTCTTGGGATCTTGGGCATGCACGCACACGCACCCAGCGTGAGTTTAAGCCACCAGGTCCGGGACTCGAACCGTGGTCAACTATGTGGGAGTCCAGCAACATAGCCATTACACTAGCTGCTGGTCCCAGATATTTTTATTTTCAAAATGGGTCAAGTTCATCATACTACCTATGAGGTTGTGTATATAGTTATGTACTCATATGTATATTTCATAATTTAGGTGCCATTTTTAGACTTGGAATCAGATATGTTATATCTCATAATATACATATATATTTATATCCTCAAATATCCATAAATATCATATATTTCTGATAAATTTCTAAGACATATGTCATTTAAAAGTACTATTTTAATTTCTGTGGACCATATATCACCATATTATCTTTTAGACCCCATTTCTCAAGAAAAATTGCCTGAAAGTCTTGCCCAGCCACAAGTTTTATCCATTTCATTGAACCCATTTTAGCAAGTACTAATTCACCACAGCCTTTGTCCTGGTCCGCAACTAACTGAGAAATAATTTGCTATTAAAAGAGAACAGATTCTTTATTTTTGCAATTTCACAGATAATGGGAAAGATTGCATATATGGCCACTGGAAACTTTTCCTAATTTTCATCATTTGTACACCTTTAACAACTGCTATGAAAATCCAAGACCACTTATTCATTTTCATTAATCAATGCTGTTACCTTTACTTAAAGACTTGGTCCATTAACTTGAGCTCATTGTGATCAATCTTGAGTCTCCCAAAAAGAATGATGCTGTATGTGGAATATGAAATGCAGCTCTCCTTGCAAATCTACCAAGAAATATTTGAATATGCTTTTCTATTAAATTAATTTTAATATTTAAATTTTGATTTTTATTTGGTACTTAAAAATCTGCTAACACCATACTTGGAAATAAAACAGCAATGTAATAGGCCTGGTGTGATATACTATTGTCCACTGTTGTTCCCTTTTACTATAATTATTTACACTGTCCAGGCACCCTGTCCTTGAGATAAAGAATGTCACTCTGAAATTGAAACTTGTTGAACACAGATAACTTTTCAACGTCTTCCCAACAGTAAGCATGGCGCTTGGTTAAAGAATGGTACACAGGGCCAGCAGGTGGTGTAGTGGTTAAGGTGCTGGACTCCCACATGGCCGACCATGGTTTCAGTTCTGGACCTGGCTGCTTGAAACCCACACTGGGTGCGTGTGCATGTGTAACCCAAATACCAGGAGAATGGAGAAGAAGAAACTGTGGCATGGTCATCCTCCATGGGGGGGAGGGGGGGCGCGGTGATTTCTCACTTTTCCGGAAGATTTCTCACTTTTCCTCTCACTGTCTCTCTTCGTTTCTCTCCGGTGAGCATGTGTGCTCTATGGCAGAAACCTAAAAAAAAAAAATAGTATTCATGAAATGCTGGTTCAATTAATGTAGACAATGTAAATAAGAATGATTTCCCAAGAATGTTTTCATGTTATGTGGTAAAATGGGAATCTAACAGTATCTACATATATTTTTTAAACCCAAAGGATTGAACACTCCCAATGATCTCATTGAAGCTCAAGGTTTCACCATAGCCAATTCTATGGTTAGGATTAGGACTAGTGGCAGGGACAGGGTTGTTTCTGGGTGATCTTGTCTGGTTATTGTAGAGAAATAATAATAATGATGATAGTAATAGTGATAGTAATAATAAAAATCTAATGACTTTTTGACTTTTGGTATCAATTCATTCAATATATTTGACCAAGTACCTACTATGTGTCAAACACTCTTTTTGGTGCTAGGGATATAAAGGCAAATATTATAAAATTTTTTCCCTCAAAAATAATAAAATCTTTATCTTTCATTTGAGTTTCACTTCCATCATCCTAAAGGTAAAATAGATATCTATGACTGAATGTTCCATAGTAAATTCAAACTCAAAATGGTTCATCTCCCCCTTCCACAAAACCAAATTCTCTTATTCTTTATTTTAATATAAATTCCATGAGAGCAGAGATAAGGTCTGTATTGTTTTTAGTTATGTATAACCAATGTTTAATATAGACCTTGACCTATTGAAGACTTTCAAGAAATGTTTGTTCCAAGGCTGTACCTTCCCCCCAGTCAAATACAAGCCCCATGGTTTCTTTTTTTTTAATTTTAAACAACTATTTATTTAATTTTATTTATTCAGTCATTTATTTTAATTTGACCATAAAGAGACACACAGAGAGAGAGAGAGAGAGAGAGATGGAAATTGAGAAAGCAAGCCAACAGGTCCAGGACTTGAACCATGGTCGGCCATGTGGGAATGTTCAGCGCCTTAACCACCACGCCACCTGCTGGTCCCAACAAGCCCCATGGTTTCTACAGTCCCATAATCTCCCCTCTATATCTAATAAAGCAACGCTCCCAGATAATGTATTGCATTGTGTCTATGTTTATGCTTAGATTGTAAATTCTTTAAGAATAGAGATCAAATCATCCACCTTTACCACAGATCACTGCACATTGCAAACCCACAGTAAATGTCTATTGGATTAAATAATGATCAAAATGCCTAAGTTTATGATGGCATAATAATTTTTCAAAGAATTCTAGTAGCCTTGTTTCTGGTGATGCAGTAGGATAACTATAGAGAAACAATAGCAATGAAATTATTAATTTTCACAACACATGCAAACATCAGGTGTAGTGTTAAACAGTTCCCTGGATTACCTTCTAAAATCCCCCAATACCTATCATGAGTTCTATTTTACAGTTGAAAAAAGAAAAAAACGAGAAAGAGATTAGTTAAGTGACTTAATTAGGTTCACACAGGCAGGAGTTGAAGGACAGCTAGTTATTATGTAGCCCCATGACATTTCTTCATATGTCATTCTTCACTAGAAAAACAAAATCATTCTTGTGTAAGTTGACTAAATATAAAAGAGGAGTCCAACTGAATTATAAGATACTATTTTTTTTCTCTGTTTTTCACTTGCTGCTATTGATAATGTCTATGGTAATGTTTCTGACTTGACTAGTATGCACCATAGTCATGGTGGGAAAAACCATGTTCTACACAGGAAAGATGTAAGTGATTAAATCTAAAATTTAAAAAATAAAGTAAATGAAGCAAATGGATTATAAGATAACTATTATTGGTCATTCAGAGCTCAGTAGTTACCAAATTCTGTACTGATCATTGTTTTGGCAACCGATTTCTGTAGTCTGGCAGATGAACCAGAAATTCCCCTGGTGTTAGTTTGAATTTCACGGTAAATGTAAACCTTTGGAGATGAGACATCTTTTTGGTTGTGTGAAGTCCGAGTGCGGGCCACGAATAACCTATGGCTAAGGAGCAGGCAATAAGCACCACATTATCACTGTATGTCCTTTACAGGAGGAATTGAGGCTAGAGGGTTAGTAACAACCACAGAAAAGGAAAGGAAAAATATGCCATGTTTCTGTGATTGACACTGACATAGACATTTGAGGGACTGAAAGTTCATTTTAGTTTAAAAGAAAAATAAACATTTGAGCAGCTAGGAAAGCTCTTTCACCATAGCATCTATGACAGCTTTTTGTCTAGCTCTGTGTGATGAGAGGAAATCCTTTTACTTTAACTGACTGAAAAGTGTCAGAACACAGATGCTTCTAACTATGCCCAGACTTCTATAGAATGTGCTCACTTAAGGCCAGCCAGTGGTGCAGCAGGGATGCAACAGTCTGAGATGCTGGACCCACATAGGAAGGTCACAGATTTACACCCTGAGGTGTAAATATATGTCTAATATATAAAAATAAACATATGTACATATGCTGGGTACATGCATGCTTGTGATTCAGGCTGGCTGGGGCTGAGGGTGGATGGTGGCATGAAGACTCTATTGGTAGTGCCTGTGTCTCTGTCTCACTCTCTCTCCTCTTTCTGATTCTTTGTCTCACTATTTTAAAGTTAAATAAACTTTAAAAATGTCCTCAGTTAAGGTCAACAAAGCAAAGCTTTTATCTAGTTTACTGTGAAAACGTATTTCAGTCAGAGATCCCTAAATTCTTGTTGGAAATCCAAATGCTTCATGCCTAAACAGCAAAAGAACCTGGCATTTAGATAATTACTTTGATAAAGAGTGTACTTGCTTAGTGCACAAGGCCAGGTGGACACAAAGAAAGCCACTGTGATATACCTATCGACGACTGAAGATAAATGGCTCTGGGTTTACTGTCTGGAAACTGTGGTATGCTTTACTTTGATTAATGGTTTTATTCTGCATTCTTTCTCCCCGCCCCTTCTCCATGCTCTAGTCATCAGACTACCACATTTGAGTATCCTGGCCTTTTATGCTTTAGCCATATGGTACAATTCTTCATTCCCTGGGCATTTTCCTACTTCTTTGTTTTTGTTTCCTGAGGGTAGTATGCCTTGCTTCTTCTGATAAATGGTTACTCATTCATCAAGGCTCCATTCAAATGTCACCTCTTTTGGCAAGTCTCCAATGGACAACCCATAATTCCAAATGAGTTAATTCCCCCTCTATATGCTTCAATCACACTGTATATCACATTGTGTTGCAATTGTTAGTGGCCATGTCTCCCAAAGACCATTCTATAAGGGCTAAGGGCTAGTTTATGTATCTGTGCATGTGTATACAAATTAGGTAATTTCCTTATTTTTTATGTTGGACCTTATTTCAGTAAGTATTTAAAGACAGCTAACCTTCAATGCAATGAAATAATAAGAAATCGGTGAAAGAAAAGTGAGAAACATGTAAATCAGTATGCAAAATGGAGCTGTAAACGAGGCAGATGAGGCCTGCAATTATATTTTATCCATCTTTATATTTCAAAAACCAAACAAAGTGACTAGCATTTAGAAGACAAATAGTATGCATAATTAAGTGCATTTATTTATTTAATTATTTGACTATTATTTCCCTTGAATGTGATAAGCAATATTATACTAAAGCATTAAGCCTCCTCCTATTGATTAAATGACCACTCAGCCACCAATGGCACACCATAACCTGTCAAGCACTGGAATTTATCATATCAATTTCTTCCAACAGTTCTCCTCATTTATGGATGTGGAACCAAAGCCTAGAGAGAGTAAGTTAACTTGATACACATCACACGGCATGAGCATTGGTGAAGTCACCTCTCAGGACCTCATTTGCAAAATAACAAAAATAAAAGAGAACTGAGCATTCATTTAGTCCAAGTTTGCACAATATATAATTCTAAAGTAGTTTTGAATGCATTACAGTAAGAATTATTTCTCATTTTCTCTCATTCTAATTCCCTGATGTTCTTTTATTTTCAGTCTGTTGATAATTGGTCCAATTTCTGTAGAAATTTCATGCATTATTAAATGATATGATTTGTCTTGCTTCCCATATTTGTGAGAGGCTATGAGTTTTGCAGTTGTTTACCTACAGGTCATTAAATTGGTTTCTTCCAACATGGGTGCGCCTTTGAAGTTGTGAAGTTCTGAACCACAGGAGTTGATTGCGTGGGTGGGCCATGTTGTAGCACTTCAGAGCATGATCGTTTCCCCTACATGTGCAAAGCTGCTGACCTCTTCCCAATATCCTCTGGATTTCCATCCACATGAGAAAAGGGTAAGTGGCTAAAGGGAAGGCAGGGAGAAGAATAAATGACAAACAGATTGAGAGAGTAGAGAAAAGGGACCACCCAGAGATTGCTAAAGAGAGAACAGAGGCATTTGTTAGGACATCATTTTGCAATTACAGTAATCCAACCACAAAGTCACTTAGGGTGTGAAATGTAGCAGAAGACTGATGAAAACTAATTTCCATGAGATCATAATCAATCTCCTTATTTAGAGTTGGTTCTCAGGAACTAATCAGGACAGGTTAGGAATGTAGTCCCAGGATGTTTTGGTCCAATCAGCAAGCTTGCCAGAGAAATTTCTTCAAGGTTCCCACAGCCTCTAAGTTTTCTTTTCACAGAAGAGTTGTTTCTTGAGTAACTGAGAAAGTTTTGTTTCCATAGCTTCTATAGAGAGAAAAAGTGATTTTTAACCAGTCTCAACATGAATCTTACTAAGAGATGGCTTCCCTGGTCTACAGTTATAATTCTGGCCTAGCTGATTATGTGATCAATGGATTCTAAAAAGCAATATTATACATAGAACAATTTGTATTTTTTAAAATGAAGCCAAATCGGGAACCAGCAGTTAGCATAGTGGCTATGTCGCTGGACTCCCACGTAGTCGACCGCGGTTCACCTCCCGGACCCGGTGGCTTAAAACTCAAGCCGGGCACGTGTGCGTGCGTGCCCAAGATCCCGGGAGGAGAATGGAGGAGAGGGGATTGTGGCGTGACCATCCCCCCTGGGGGGTGATTTCTCGCTTTCTGTCTCTCTGTCTCTCTCTGTCTGTCTGGCGAGAGCACGCGCCCTATAGCGAAAATCTCTCAAAAAAAAAATGAAGCCAAATCATTATGCTAATTGAAATTAGCCAATAACAGAAGGACAAATGCACTACAACTCTGCTTATATGAGGGACCTACAACAGGCAGACTCAGAAAAGCAGAGTTTACAGTGGTAATTGCCTGAAAAGGGAGAAGGGGAGAAATGAGTTGTTAATCAGTGGGTCTACAGTTTCAGTTACTCAAGATGAATAATTTCTAGATCTGCTGTTATTACACTGTGCTGATATTTAGCAATAATATATTGTACACATTAAAATTTATTAAGAGGGTAGAGCTCATGTTCATTGTTCTTACTTTAAAAACAATTCTCTGTCAATTTAGAGATGCAGATTTCTCTGTACTGGTCCACTAGATGTTTTAAAGTACATGTCATGTGTTAAAGCTCTTGAATATTTAATATTCCCAAATAGACTTCTTCTGGAAGTCTTCTTCTTCTAGACTTCTATGGTTGTGAGCCTGGGTGCACAATGAATTGAAGTGAGTTAATATTAAGTAACCAGAGATTGTGTAATTAAAACAGAAGACTACTTTGCTTCATTACCCTAGTTAATTGATGGTAAATTCTATTCAAGTAGATAAATGAATTTTGAATAATAACCCTTAAAACAGAAAATATAAGATATGATAAAGAATGCTGTCTTTTCTACACAGCTGGATTTGGGTGTTTTGTTTTCTTTTTTTGAGAGAGGTTTTTTTTTTTTTTCTTTTTTTGCTATAGAGTGCATGTACTTGCCAGAGAGATAGAGAGATAGAGAGACAGAAAGTGATAAATCACGCCCCAGGGGGCATGGCCACACCAAAACCCCTTCTTCTCCAGCATCCTCTCAGGATCTTGGACACTCATGAACACGTACTGGCGTGAGCTTTAAGTCACCGGGTCTGGGACTTAAACCCTGTTCAATTATGTGGGAATCCAGTGAAATTGCCATTGCACCATCTGCCTTTATTTTTTTAAAAAAGAGAGCTAGTAGCTCTTAAGGGGGGAAAAGTAGGATGACTCCATTTTACATTCATGATAAAGCATTTAAGATAATGAAAAGCAAGCAAGATTATTCAGAAAAAGATGGATAACTTGAATAAAATCCAGCTCTCTGTATATAGTATTAATGCACTGGTCCTCTTTGTACCTAATTATCTGATCACTTCAATTTAGTAAAATTGTTTCTGCAGATAGGAAATCGAATAATTTTTCTTTTTTACCCTTTTTTTTTTTTT
>NW_006160229.1:402718-404085 GCF_000334495.1 Tupaia belangeri chinensis | reverse complement strand
GGGATTGTGGCGTGACCATCCCCCCTGGGGGGTGATTTCTCGCTTTCTGTCTCTCTGTCTCTCTCTGTCTGTCTGGCGAGAGCACGCGCCCTATAGCGAAAATCTCTCAAAAAAAAAATGAAGCCAAATCATTATGCTAATTGAAATTAGCCAATAACAGAAGGACAAATGCACTACAACTCTGCTTATATGAGGGACCTACAACAGGCAGACTCAGAAAAGCAGAGTTTACAGTGGTAATTGCCTGAAAAGGGAGAAGGGGAGAAATGAGTTGTTAATCAGTGGGTCTACAGTTTCAGTTACTCAAGATGAATAATTTCTAGATCTGCTGTTATTACACTGTGCTGATATTTAGCAATAATATATTGTACACATTAAAATTTATTAAGAGGGTAGAGCTCATGTTCATTGTTCTTACTTTAAAAACAATTCTCTGTCAATTTAGATATGCAGATTTCTCTGTACTGGTCCACTAGATGTTTTAAAGTACATGTCATGTGTTAAAGCTCTTGAATATTTAATATTCCCAAATAGACTTCTTCTGGAAGTCTTCTTCTTCTAGACTTCTATGGTTGTGAGCCTGGGTGCACAATGAATTGAAGTGAGTTAATATTAAGTAACCAGAGATTGTGTAATTAAAACAGAAGACTACTTTGCTTCATTACCCTAGTTAATTGATGGTAAATTCTATTCAAGTAGATAAATGAATTTTGAATAATAACCCTTAAAACAGAAAATATAAGATATGATAAAGAATGCTGTCTTTTCTACACAGCTGGATTTGGGTGTTTTGTTTTCTTTTTTTGAGAGAGGTTTTTTTTTTTTTTCTTTTTTTGCTATAGAGTGCATGTACTTGCCAGAGAGATAGAGAGATAGAGAGACAGAAAGTGATAAATCACGCCCCAGGGGGCATGGCCACACCAAAACCCCTTCTTCTCCAGCATCCTCTCAGGATCTTGGACACTCATGAACACGTACTGGCGTGAGCTTTAAGTCACCGGGTCTGGGACTTAAACCCTGTTCAATTATGTGGGAATCCAGTGAAATTGCCATTGCACCATCTGCCTTTATTTTTTTAAAAAAGAGAGCTAGTAGCTCTTAAGGGGGGAAAAGTAGGATGACTCCATTTTACATTCATGATAAAGCATTTAAGATAATGAAAAGCAAGCAAGATTATTCAGAAAAAGATGGATAACTTGAATAAAATCCAGCTCTCTGTATATAGTATTAATGCACTGGTCCTCTTTGTACCTAATTATCTGATCACTTCAATTTAGTAAAATTGTTTCTGCAGATAGGAAATCGAATAATTTTTCTTTTTTACCCTTTTTTTTTTTTTTGGAGAGGCTTTTGCTATAGGGCACGTG
>NW_006160229.1:372170-402563 GCF_000334495.1 Tupaia belangeri chinensis | reverse complement strand
GGGGTGGGGTTAAAGCCACTGGGCCCAGGACTCAAACCGCGGTCGACTACATGGGATTCCAGCGACATAGCCATTATGCTAGCTGCTGGTCCTGAAATCAAATACTTTTAAAAAAACAATAAAGAAGAGAAACACATTTGTTTCCTTTTGTGTACCCATTGTCTCTGGGACTGGAAATTGTCCATCTGAGTTACTAAAACTAGGGGCAGTCAGTAGTTTTACAAGTCTTTGGAATCATGTTTTTTCAGGGAGGGAATGAACTTAAAATTTTTAAAAAATTATAGCAGAGTTTGAACAATTAAGCTGTACTTGTTAAAAAGTACACCATTGTCCAAATCACCATGTCAGTAATTAAAGTGCCTGCCTGGCTTTTAACAAATGTGTAGTGAGAGTCTTTTAAAACTGTTTACAGTGTACCTACAGGACTCTAATTCCCCCACACTATCTGTTAAAATTTGTCACGTAAATCCAAATTTTAGGTCATTGTAAGCATTAAATGTGCATTTGAAAGCCTCAAACAGCATCTTAGGAGCCATTAACAACTATTATACAAATATGTATTAGGAACCTTTAGAAGCTTTTTCCCCTGCCATTTTATTTTGCTAATGCAGTCTAATTAGCACCAGCACATTTCCTTGGTTATTCAGAATAGCAATGTTGCTGAGTTGGAATAACAGTTTTATAAGATATCATAAAGGTTTTCTTGGCCAAATCCCCAATTTGCAATGTCAGGGTAAGGATTCCATACTCATTAAATCTACTTCCAGATTCATTTCAGTGAGGTGAATATGAGGCTGGATGTTCACCAGTGGTAGCTTTATATGGGTTTTCACGTGATTTTTAGAGTTTAAATGTAGAGCCAATGTGTGGAAATCAAAATCCATGGGCAGTTTCTTAGAGGGACTTCAGCTCTTCTTTAACAGGCACTTTGTACATGTCTAGTACTGAGTTAAGAGTCCTGTCAAGCAGAGATGCAGGAAAGAATTAGCTCCATCCTCTGCCTACAAGGAGAATGACCTCTGAATGGCCTCTAGTTCCAGTACTAACCCAGTGTAGTTATTTATCCATGGAGTTAGCTAAGCATCTTTTCCGTTTCCATCCTCTGCGTACAAGGAGAATGGCCTGTGAATTATTAGATTATCCACATAATAACAGTCTGAGGTCATGTCCCACACTGGACCTGACCAGGTAGACCTGAGCAGTGTAGACACATTTTTTTTTTAATTAAACAGCCTGAATGAATGAACAAATGTACTTTATAATAAATGAATATGCAAATGTTCTGAAAAGTGAGAACTTCCCTCCAACTTAGAGAGATCTTGGCTTGATTTTGAGGAAAGTTTGTCTGTTAAATGAAACATGTTTAAAATTTCCATATTGACTATATTCATTAAACACACCAACATGAACTGAAACTTTTCTAAGTCTTAGATTCTTGGCAGCTACCTTGAAATGAACTTGTCCTTTGTTGGGGATGTAAATGTTTATGGGTATGTCAACAATTAGGGAAAATTGAAAGGAATGGTAGCAAGCATAATGACATTATAAGATCAGAGGAAGACCCCTTCCTGCCTGAGTCCCACTCTTGGGGAATTAAAACAATGCTGTTTAAGGGAATGCCTGTCTCCCTAAGGCCAACCTCCAAGGCTAGAATGTTATCCAAAGCATGTTAGTTTCCAGTACTAACCCAATGTAGTTATTTATCCATGGAGTTAGCTAAGCATCTCTTCCGTTTCCATAACCTCTTAAACTAATGAAGTTCTACAAGATGGCAATTTCCTGGTATACATTCACATCTTCAAGGTTAATTTATATGAAACACTATTAGTAATATATGAATACATAAAAGATATACCATGAATTATGCTCTTTCCTAAGTAGCTGAGAAGCCCTATATCATTTTTATAGAAGTCATATTTATTTACTCTTTTTTATATTCTTAACAATTTATTAAGTATTTACTATGTGCCAGGTACTGGGGCTACATACTGGGTATCTGCCCCAGTGGAACGTAGAGAAAAATTGCAAATAGATGAGCATACAGATATATCAAGAACAATGAAGGGAAGCCAGCAGGTAGCATAGGGGTTAAGGAGCTGGACTCTCACATGGTCAACCATGGTTCAAGTCCTGTACCCAGTCAGTGGCTTGAAACTCATGCTAGGTGTGTGTGCGTGCATGCCCAACATCCCAAGAGGAGACTGGAGGATAAGGGACTGTGGTATGGCCATCTCCCCTTGGGTAGTGATGATTTCTCATTTTGTCTTTCTCTGTCTCTGACAAGTGATGCCCTATAGCAACAATTTCTTTAAAAAAAGAAAGGAAGAGAAAGAAAGAAAGAAAGAAAGAAAGAAAGAAAGAAAGAAAGAAAGAAAGAAAGAAAGAAAGAAAGAAAGAAAGAAAAAAAAAAGAAAGAAAGAAGAAAGAAAGAGAAAGAAAGAAAGAAAGGAAGGAAGGAAGGAAGGAAGGAAGGAAGGAAGGAAGGAAGGAAGGAATGACAATGAAGAAAGGAAAAAACTGTACTGTAATAAAGGCTAATAGAAGCAGTACAGCTAATGTAGATCACTGGACAGAGAACTCCTCTCTGAAAATGTGACATTTGAGCTGTGATTAGAAGGATGTGATGGAGCTAGCCATTCAAAAAGCAGAAACAAATAAATTTCATGCTACAGAAACAGTATGTACAAATACTCCAAGGTGAGAAAGAATTTAGTATATTATAGGAACAGAAAAAGAAGACAATAAATGTTAAGCATTTTGACAGTAGTATGAGATAATGTTGGAGAAGACAAGAGCCCAGACCATGCAATTCCTTATAGGCTAGGTTATAAAGGTGGCATTATATTTAAAACTTTTATACATAAATATGTCCTGATTATTTTGAATCATGTAAGATGAATAAATTAGAGAGGGGAAAGATTTGGAAAAGGAAGTTTTTGTTTTCTTAAAAATATGTTTTGAGTGGTACAAATAAGGGATGGGGAAATGGCTTAGAGTAGTGGTGGCTGAGATAGAAATGAAAAATATATTGAAGGGATATTTGCAAATATATCTGATGGGATAATGTAATAATATGTTTACTTGTTCTTTCTCCCCTTCTAACTTAGGGCTCAATGAAGGGAGAATCTATGTTTTATTCATCTCTGCATTTTCACTCCTAAGTGGGCATATACAATGAAAAGTACTTTTTCATAACTTGAGGTTTCTGGTGCATGAAACACACTCATTAAATCTTCAAATATATGAATAGGTTTGCTATCTTATATCTATAGCAGAATTTTTCTGTCTTTGCCCCAAATTATCTTTTTTCTCATGCTTCAAGAGGACCATGCTGGTTTTGATATACTGCAATATGGTCACACCCTTTTCTCCATGGCCTTCCAGATCTTACAGACCTCAGTGATACCCTTTCGATATTTTTTACTCTTTCAGGTTGAAAAAACACAGTCTTTGTTTTTCTTTTCTCATATGGCATTTCTTCCCTTTCTCTGACCATTTCTGTTGCTTGCCTCCAGATTTTGTTTAGCTCTTTTATGTCGTGTTTGAGATAACACTACTCCTGGTATAAACACACTACAATACTGTACATTGTTTCAGTGCTAGATTTTGTTTTATTTCAATATGTTTTTTTCTTTCTTTTTTATTTTTATTTTTGAGAGGTTTTTGCTATGGGGCATATGTGCTCACCAGAGAGACAGAGAGAAACAGAAAGTAAGAAATCACCCCCCTGGGGGGGGGTGGCGATGGCCACATTGCAATCTATTCTTTTCCATTCTCCTCTTGCGATTTTGGACATACACACACATGCACCCGGCATAAGTTTTAACCCACTGGGTTGGGGACTTGAACTGTAGTTGACTACGTAGGAGTCCAGCAACATAACCATTATGCCATCTCTTGGTCTCTCAATACATTTTCTAATAAAGCCAAATATTTTCTAGAAATATTTTGGTTCCAGGAAAGAGGGCCCAAAAACCCACACAACTTCTTGGAATATAAATATAATAACTTAGAGGTTGAAATACAACAGTGTAAATTTTTTGCTTTATTCTTGTCTTTTGTGAAATGTGTCTATAATTTCCTTCCCTTTTACACAACCTCATGCAATTTCCTTGCATTTGTCAGTCGCAGTTTGACATCTATCTCCAGAAGAACTTAAAGTCAGTTGCATTCCTTCCTTCATATGATTTATAAAAACTGTTGAATTAGGCTGACCCCTGGGAAATTTCTCCATCTGTAGCTTCTGTCCAGAACAATTTTCCTCTATTCTTTGTTTCTTTGTCTGTAAGGTGATCCTATGCTCATAACAAAAATAATGTCCTCAACTTTATGGTAACTCTAGATAAAGATTATGTAAAGGTACTTTGAAAATTTATCATATTTAGTTCATGATCCATTATCCAGGAAGAACTCAGTCTGATTAGCTGAACATGATTCCTCTTACAGAAACCACGTTCCCTTTTAATGAAAATGTTACAGCTTTGTCAACAGCACAATAGTGCTCTGTATCTATCCTCTACCAAGTTGCCTGCTATGGAAGTGGCATTTGTCAGTCTTGAGCTTTAGAATCTGTATTAAAACTCCTCTTATGGATGTCAGTTGTTATCCTTTCAGCATTTTTAATGATTATTTACATTTTGGGTTATTAGCTTCATAATTTCACCTTTAGATTCTTTTAATTTTTTCAAGCATTTAAACTATTGTATCAATTATATCTACAGAATCTTATAATTTTATTTGTTTTAGAAATTTTCACCCTAGGACACATGCACTTGACAGAGAGAGAGACAGAGACAGTGAGAGGGAAAGTGAGAAATCAGCTCCCAAGGGGGATGGACACACCACAATCCCTTCTCTTCCATTTTCCTTCTGGGATCTTGGGCACACATGCTCATGTGCCAAGAATAATTTTCAAGCCACCAGGTCCAAGACTCGAACTGTGGTTGGTCATGTGGAAGTCCAGTGACTTAACCACTATGTCATCTTTTGATCCCTAATTTTATTATTTGTTGAATTCCTTTGTGACACTATAAGTTTTCAAATATAGAATACCTTTTTTGACCTCTTAAGCATAACACATCCATTTAATGAACCTTTATTGAATGGCTACTAAGTTGTAAATATTGGGGACCTAGCTGAGAGATACAATTTAGTATAGGGAAATTAGAAAATGTTTTTCTGAAAATATAACCTTCAAGCAGAGGCCCAAATGATATGAGGGACTAAATAATGTGAGCAAGCCAGTCATGTATTAATACTTACCTGGAGGAAAAGAGTTCCTCTTTCGGAGGGAGGAGTAAGTACATAGGCTCTGAGATAGGCATGTGCTTGGCTTGTTCAATGAACAAAAAGGAATACAGTGCCATAGGTTTCTGAGAGAAGGGTGGGAGGAGACAAGGTCTAGGGATTTATCCAGGGTTCAGATCTTGCACCGTCTGATTGACTAGTTTGAAGAGTTCGAATTTTATTCCTGGTAAGATAGAAATGCATTTGGTGGTTTTTAGCTTGGAATGATGACACTGCCATTTATCTTTTAACAATAAAACTCTGGGGGTTAGCAGATGCTGTAATGGTTACATCACTGGTCTCCAACATAGTTGACTGTGGTTCAAGTCTGAGACCTGCTGACTCAAACTCACGCTGGATACATGTGCATGTGTGCCCAAAATCCTGAGAGGAGAATGGAGGAGAAAAGATTGCAGTATAGGCATTCCCCCTGGGGAGTGAATTTTCTCTTTCTGTCTCTCTCTTTCCTTCCGATGAGTACATGCACCCTATAACAAAAATCTCTCTTTCAAAAGAAAAAAAAAAAAAACTCTGTTTCCAGAGCTGGCTAAATGGTGTAAATGGGAAGACAAAGTAGAAGGTTATTACAGTAGGCAATCAGGACTTAAAAAGTGACAAAGGCCTGAATCTGAGTGATGGTGGAATCAAAAAATTCTAAATGCATTTTGAGCATATCCAACTGCATATGCTGATGGACTGAGTATGGTGTATAAGGAAAAGAGGGAAGTTGACAAGATGATTCCAAGTTTCTACCTAATTCATTTGCAAGCATGGAGCTGACATTTAATGAGATCAGGAAGACTGTGGGAAAAGTAGAGTTGGGTAGGAGTTGTGGTGGAATCAGACTTGGATATTAAACTTCAGAATCTTTTTATATATCCAAATAGAGATGTCAATCAGAGAACTTGATAGACATGCTGGGATTTAGGAGAAAATCGGCTACCATTTTATGTTTGGAAGTTGAGAGGTGCCAGTATACAGTTGGTATTAAAAACTAAGTGACTTACTGAGACCACCTTATGAGTGACTGTAGACAGACAAAAAAAGGGACCTTTGGGATGAGTCTTGGAGTAATCTATTTTTAAGTTATTTATAAAGTAATCCATCAACAGTTTTATGATAGGCTAGTGAGAGAGGAGACTAGTCACCCAGACGACAATGATGAAAGTGTTTTACTAAGGAGGCTGTGATCAATTATGTCAAATACCATTGACAGTTGAATAAAATGAAGGATTAGACTTCACCATTGGATTTGGCAAGAGAGAGTTTTTGGCCTCCTTGATAAAAATTGTTTAAGTGGAATGGTAGAAGCCAAATCTGATTGAAGAGGATTAAAAAGAAAATTAGATACAACATATATATATATATATATATAGCATTATTGACATGTTTTTCTCCAAAAAGAAACAATCTGGAGTGAAGAATAAAATAAAACATGTGGCAAAAATGTTGGAGTTTAGTGCAAGAGAGTGATATTAATGATAGACAATTAATAGAGTCAATGACTTGGCAGTCCTAGTATAATGAAAGAATTGTTACTTTCAGGGCACTAGAGGGAATGAGTTGGAAAAACAAGAGGTGGAAGATAATGTTGTATAAAATTGATATTTTGGTAAGGGTAAAATTTTAGGTGATCATGTCTATGGAATGGCTATAGGCATATATCACTTAGGTGATGTGGACAAAGGTCATTTGAGTTAGAGAAATCAAATTGTTTGAGGAATTGTCTAAGAGGTGAATGTTGAAGTCACTGAAAATAGTGACAGGGATAGAATCACTTAGGGCCCAAATTTGTCAATAAGTGACAAGAAAAAAAATGAGAAGATTATTTATTATTAAAACAAGAATTAGGATTAGATGGTGTAATTTGAGAACTGACACTACACAGGAGCTAAAAATTTTGAAGTCACAGAAAAATTGCAATGGAGAAAATGAGGACACTTATCCTCATCTTTCACTTATTGAGAGGTGAAGAGGAATCAAGATCCTGAAAGGCTAACTAAAATTAGGTTAAAGTCTTAGTCCATTATTGGTTATTGTGTTGAAGATTTTGAATTTTATTCCTGATAAGATAAGAACCTTAAGACTAGGTGATTTAAAAATAATGAAGGTTTATTTGACTCATGGTTACAATCTGGAGTGGAGAATAAAATAAAACATGTGGCAAAAATGTTGGAGTTTAGTGCAAGAGAGTGATATTAATGATAGACAATTAATAGAGTCAATGACTTGGCAGTCCTAGTATAATGAAAGAATTGTTACTTTCAGGGCACTAGAGGGAATGAGTTGGAAAAACAAGAGGTGGAAGATAATGTTGTATAAAATTGATATTTTGGTAAGGGTAAAATTTTAGGTGATCATGTCTATGGAATGGCTATAGGCATATATCACTTAGGTGATGTGGACAAAGGTCATTTGAGTTAGAGAAATCAAATTGTTTGAGGAATTGTCTAAGAGGTGAATGTTGAAGTCACTGAAAATAGTGACAGGGATAGAATCACTTAGGGCCCAAATTTGTCAATAAGTGACAAGAAAAAAAATGAGAAGATTATTTATTATTAAAACAAGAATTAGGATTAGATGGTGTAATTTGAGAACTGACACTACACAGGAGCTAAAAATTTTGAAGTCACAGAAAAATTGCAATGGAGAAAATGAGGACACTTATCCTCATCTTTCACTTATTGAGAGGTGAAGAGGAATCAAGATCCTGAAAGGCTAACTAAAATTAGGTTAAAGTCTTAGTCCATTAATGGTTATTGTGTTGAAGATTTTGAATTTTATTCCTGATAAGATAAGAACCTTAAGACTAGGTGATTTAAAAATAATGAAGGTTTATTTGACTCATGGTTTGTCTAGCATCTGGTTGGCATATGGTCCACCTCTGGTTCTATGTAACAATGTGACCAGCAGAAGCAGGAAGGTCAGTAGGGTGCATGAAGAAAGTAAGAGGGAGAGAGAAACCAGTGGGCATTTCTTACTTTTGTAACAATTCTCTCCTGAGAGAACTAGCCCCTTGCAGTAAGAGCTCTCTCGAAAATGGCATTGATCTGTTCATAAAGATGATAATTCTGTGATCCAAATAATACCCACTAGGCCTTATTTTTTTAAATATCTCACCACTTCCTAATGCCATTACATTGGGGACACAATTCCTACACATGGATTTTGGGAGTACCAACCATTTTCAAACCACAGCAAATGCATGGGTAAGATAAACATTGCTCATGATAGACAATGAGTTCCAGAGTAGGAGAGTGGAAGATTCCTTGGGGGGGTGATCTGAGATCCTGGGCTTAGCTGTGAATGAGTTGTTACCTCCAGACTTATTGGTCCTTTTGTAATGTTCTTTGTAAATGTCATGTGTTCTTTGACCTATAGCTTCTCACAAATTTTAGCATTACTTCTTCAAGGTTAGGTAGAATGCATTTTGCATTTGTTCACAGATTTCAGGTAGGAGAAATATGTGTGTGATTTTATATATATATATATATATATCTCCTTTGTTGTTGTTAATTGGAACATGGGCTTTGGGGTTTTATACATGACTTTTTTCACATCCTATGCCCCAGGATTGTCCACCTGAGTATTAGTGCCTGGTTTGTGTTTCAGCTCTTCCCCTACCCCCTCTTAGTATTCAAGTCTAGTACTTCCACAGAGTGATTCTTCAACTACAAATTTAACCACTCCTCTATTGAATTTATGGGGATGCACACATTACTGAAATAATCCAATTAATTTTAGCTCTTCTGTAAATATTACTACATAAAGAAAAAGAGACTGCTCTTATCAGAAGAAATCAGTAGACCAAAAACATAAGGATCAAGTGTTTTCATTAGCATGTTAATACATTGTGCAATTTTTAAAGGGCTTTAACACACACTTTGCTTTGTGCCTGATGCTAATCCTATATAGGAGGCATGTTATTATCATTTTACTGATAATGAAGCCAAGGCCCAGAGATGGAAATATGTAGCCTGAGGTCAAAGCTCTCCGTAGTACAATCTGTTTCTATTTCTGATTATAATGACAAGGTAGCTCATTCAGTTTTGTGGCTTGCCTTATCCTGCTTTCTCTTTTCTGTTCTCTGGGAGCTTGCTTATTTGCAGTTCAACAAGGCTCCTGTAATTTCGATTTGCTTTCTCCAGCTGTTCCTGCTGTTTGAGAGCTGGGGCATCAAAGCTCAGCTTGAATCCTGCCACTTTAGCCATGGAAATCTTCATCATTTTAACTGCTCTACTTAAAGCCTTAACTATACTGAAGTCCTGTTAGTTCTCAGTGGAGAAAGTGCTGGAGCTAGAACCCCATGGGGTTCGGGTGGTTTAATTGGAGATAGTTCCCACTCTTTAAGGATGTGGCCATGATGTCCTAGTGGAGGAAATTTCTGGCCAACTAGCATATGCTGCATCACTGCTTCTTAAAAATCACCCCATCCCATTCCCCCCACTGCTTTGCCATCTGTCGCTATGGTTGCTATAAAAATTCCTTTGCATAGACTTTTCCATTCGTATCATTCATAAAGCCAAATGATTCTGACAGCTTTTTTTCTCTATTTTTTTTCCCTATAGAATATGTGTGCTTGTTAGAGAGAGAGAGAGAGAAAGGGAGAAATCCTCCCCCCCCCAGGGGGGATGGACCTGCCATAATTGCTTCTCCATTATTCTCTTGAGATTTTGGGCATGCACACACACGTGCCTGGTGGGGCTATTCAAGCTGCTGAGTCTGGGACTCGAACTGCATAGTCAGCCATGTAGGATCCAGCTGCCTTAACCTCCATGACATCTGCTGGCCTGGTTCTGCCAGATATTTTACCTAGGTTATCATTATGGATTTTTCCTTTATGACTAAAAACAGAGTAACATGTTTTCAAATGCATACAGCCATGGAATCCCCAGTTTCTAATCTGTGCACTACCAAAGACAGGAAATGAGGACCTTCTTAATGTCCACTTCAGTCATTGCTGAAGCAGAAAGGAATCTGGCTCACTACAAGCTACTATCTATACTCAAATCTCTCCTTGGTTCTTTATATTTCAATAGTTTTTGTTAGTTCCCAAACTGGTGTCAAAAAGAAACTACAGTTACTCAGGGGCTCTTCACAAGTTGTCACAAGTTCATTTGGATCCAGATGTAAGGTATTTATTTTCATACCCAGATATGACACTGCTTCTGGGATTTGGGTGAATCTCGTTATATTTGAAAATGTCTTTCTTTCAGCACTGGCCTTTGTATTTTAGTTCCTATTCATCACTTTATCTCACCTTACCATTTCCCATCTCTTTCACAGTGTACATATCAATCATTAAAACAGCATCACTTACACCTCTGTTCTAAGTGCCCAGTGAGTTTGGAGTCAGAATATCTGCATTTAAATTCTAATTCTACTGTTTATGAGTTGCATGATTATAAGCCAGTTGCCCAATTAATCTCTTCACCTATAGAATGGGATAAGTAAAAGCACCAACTTCTCACGCAACTGCCATTAGACTAAAAAATGATACAGCATGCCATATGCTTAGAATAGGTAGGTAATAAGAATACAATAAATGGGGCCAACCCCATAGCTCAGTGGAATTGACCATCCACCGTTCAAATCCAGGTCCTGACAGCTTGAAAAACACACCAGGCACATGAGTGTGCTTATCCCCAAATCCTGATGGGATGGAAAAATGGAAGAAAGGTGATTGTGGTGTGCCATACCCCACTGAGAGATGCTTTCTCTCCCTCAGTGTATATATCTTACATTTATTTACTTATTTATTTATCTGTGCCAGAGAGAGAGGAAGACAGAGATAGATAGAGAGATAGAACTCTCACAAGGTTTTGATGCTGTGATCCACCCCCAGCCTCAGTCAGCGTGGGATCGTGGGCACATATATGCTCAGTGTATTCAGGGAGGTCTCTGGAAGCTGAAGCTGGAACTTTCCATGTGGTTGACACTCTCAGAGCATCATGTTTTACCACTGCATCACTGTCCAGCTCCATAAGCTATGTTATTATCACACTAGTGTGTTTCTGTCAGATAAGAGTCAAGCCTATTGATCTTCACAGGGCTACCATAAAAATGAGAGCATGTATGCAGAAACCTGAGTGTAGGGCCTGGCATAAAACAGGCATCCGCCATAGTAGTCACATTCCTTACCAAATCCCCTTCCCCATTCCACACTTCCTTGTTTCATTTGAGGTCTGTTTTTCCTCATGCATTTTTGCTTTTGTGTATTAATGACAATACTACAGTATCAAAATTTAAAGTGCTGATCTTGAATGAAGTCCAGAAAAAAGTAATCAAATAAATGTAAAGTGGAAAATTGTCAAAAAGCAGATTTGTTCTCAGGGAAAAAATATTAGAGTGACGACTCACGTTTTAAGAACTTTCCTTTAAGTTCACAGTGAAGTGGACATTGTAATAAAACTTACCTTCTGGCCATTAGACATCTGAGAACTGCCAGAGAAACTGAAAAACTAGCTGTTAGACTCCAGGTCATTCTTCTTAATTGCATGAGGTCAAGTGTAACGTGTAATTGCTTTACTTCTGTTCAATTGGTATCACTTTTCATTTTGTTCTTTTTCATAGTCTCATAGATTTCCAGATATGTGAGTGATCAGGAAAAGCTATCTTCAACTCTATTTCCGGTGTTTGAACCCCCTCTAGGTCACTACTTCTTAGTGGTAATCTAGTCTCAATTGATACCTTCTAGAGAGTGGAAGACCACAGAATCCAGAGGGTTTTCTAGAAAAACTTCAAACACACCTATCTATGACAAAAGTTTTCCTCTAATGAGCCAATATCTGACTCTATATGTCTCTCCTAATATCTCAGTCATGACTCTTGAGGCCTCATAGAACTAATGTCCTTTTTCTTGTGCAAAGGTATGCAATCTCCTAGTGGGAAGAAGTTCTCACACCATTTGCAGATTTTTTTTCTTTCTCCATCTAGCTAAAATTCTAAGTTAATATAAGAAAAATAAGAAATACATGGAGTGAGGGAAAAAAAGAAACATTCAGTTGAGTAGCACATAATGTGGACCTAGTGATATGTTATTTTTTGCTATCTAATGTGCCCTTGAAGAAGTTTCAGATTTGGGCATCCATTTCATGGTTCCAGATTCTAGTCCATCTTTTCTTGTTTGAGGGACTAACAGTTTATGGATATTTGTTTTAGTTCATTCAGGTTTCCAAGACAAAATACCATAAATTGGGTGGCTTAAAAGACAGAAATTTATTTCTTAGAGTTCTGAATTCTGGGAAGTCTAAGCTCATGATGCCAACACATTGAGTGTCTGGTAAAGTCCCGCCTTCTCATTCATAGATGACAACTTTTAGCTGCATTCTCATGAAGTGGAAGGGGAAAGGTAGCTCATTAGGCCCTCTTTTCTCGTGTCACTAATCTCGTTCATGAGGTTTCCTTATGACTTAATCATCTTCGAAAGGCCTCACTTTCTGATACCATCATATTAGTGACTAGGTTTTTTTGTTTTTTGTTTTTTGTTTTTGAGAGATTTCTTGGCTACAGGGTGCATGCACTTGGGGGAGAGACAGAGAGAGAGAGACAAAGAGACAGAAAGCAAGAAATCACCCCCCAGTGGGGATGGCCATGCCACAATCCCTTCTCCTTTATTCTCCTCTTGGAATCTTGGGCACACACGCACATGCGCCCGGCATGAGTTTTAAGCCACTGGGTCTGTGACTCGAACCACAGTTGACATCATGGGAGTCCAGCAATGTAATCACTAGGCCATCTGCTGGTCCCAGATGATTGAGTGTTTTTGTTTTTTTTTTTAGAATTTTTTTATTTAACTTTACTTATTTGTTTTTAAATTTGACCCTAGAAGGACAGAATGAGAGAGAGAAAGAAAGAAAGCTGCCAGATCAGAGACTCAAACTGTGATTGGCCATGTGGGAGTCCATTGCCCTTCACCACCACGCCACTTGCTGGCCCTATGATTGGGTTTTTAACACATGGATTTTGTGGGTACAAAAACATTCAGACCATAGCAGTGTTACAGAAGCATAGACTCTGTATACAGACATTTATTCATTCAATCATTAAGTCATTCATTCACCCCAAATTGTAAGTATTTGATATATTTTTTTATGCTTCCTGTCCATTACTCTGTTTTTACATGAACTCCTTCATGGTTTTTATGTCCTAGAGCAAAGAGAAATAGACTGACTAAGAGGCTTGGACAGGCTGGAATATAAGTGATGATGTCCTTTCCCTCTACAATCTTGCTCCATAACCACAAGGCAGCAAATAAACTGCCCTCTCTCCATCCACAAAGCTGTAACCCGAATGGTCTGTTGTCAGTGGGTAGATGGCAGCTGCACATGTGACTGTTTCTGTCACAAGACTATTTTTACCTCCTTGTCTCTTTAATCAGGAACATGCATTCCTTATTCTCATGCAAACTGAGATTTTTCTTAGCTCTAGCTCTTTACATGGGAACTGAAGTCAGAGACAGGATTGTGAGCAGAATGAGTCTGTCCCCTGTGGCACCTTTTCAGAGCATGATTAGGGCTTTTACACTTTTTTTTCCTCTAGCAATATCTCAGTTCTTTTCAGTATGTGTTATCACCAATTATCAAATTGAAAAGTATAAACACGGGCTGGTAATTTATCTGAACTTTGATCGAGATCACAGTTTATAAATGATATAACTAAGTGAGCTCAGACTTGAATATTTTTTACAGAGCTTTTGTTTCTAGACCCCAGTTCATTCTGTCCTGATGACTATAATAAATTTAGAAACTGTGCAATAAAAATATTACAGCTGGAGAAAAATGACAGTAGGAGAAATAGAATACATAACATCCTTCTGTGATAAACTACATAACACTAATCTAAATGTTTTCCCATTTATTAATTACAAGTGTTCAGATGAGAGTCTCTTATTGCTAAATGACATGGCAATTGGTGGAAAAGTGTATTTTACTAACTTCTGGTTTCTGACTTTGAACCTCTAGGTGAATAGTTAAGACATCCAAACAATGTCATATTTAATAGATAGGTCATATTTAATAGATAGTCTTTATATGATATGTTTAATTATCTAAATATGGGATTCATTTTTATTATTAAATTGTAATAATGAAAGCAACTTACATTTATGTGGGGTATTATACTTTACTTTTATGTCTAATTTTCCATTTGAACCTCATAATATCACTGGAAGGTAGAGAATATATTAAGCTATCATCCTTGTTTTACTGTGAAAAATGTAGGGCTCAGAGAAATCCAGTGACTTGCAAAATTAATAAGAATTGGATGAAGGCATGGAATCCAATTTTCCTTAATATATGCGTAGCTTTGAATAAAGATAAATCAGACATTATTTCAATTTTCTGTCACTTACTACATATGTGACCATGGACAAATCATTTACTTCCTCACTGAGTTTTCATTTTATTGAGGCTAATGATAATAACTACCTTGATGAACTTTTTGATGACAAAATTATAGACATGCATGTGCCCACATACACATACACACACACACATACACACACGCACACACACACACACGAGGGGATTTCAGGTTTTTTTGAAAAATGTAACTAACATACAAATTTATTTTGGCACAACAAATGTGAAATTCATGCATAGTTTGTTTATAATGTGCATTTTTAAATGAACTTATTGAAGATCCTCATATCTATCTTTATCCTATTTAATTTCCTGGAAAACTACATGCTCAATAAGTAATACCTCCTAGTATGAGAAACAACAGCATTTATAAAATTATTTTTTCATGTATAAAAACAGGAAAACTAAAACTTGACACATAGTGTTGTAATTGGTATTAAGAGCTAAATATTTAGCACAGTATGTATTATAAACATACATAGACAGTCAATGATAGCGAATATAACTATTGTAATTTGTGTTTTAGGATTCACTTTTCTGAATGTGATTGAAATAATTCCTTAAATTTAAGTTAGGAACTTATTAACTCAAGTTACTCAACAATTAAGTGCTATTCCTTGCTCTTGGTGTGCCTAGAAAAAAATGATGTCTTCAAGATCTCCCCTACTTGACCCTATTCTGTGTTGACTCCATTGTCAGGTGGTTGCAAATTAGTTTCCAGCAATTTCCTTGGTTACATACCCTAAGGTTTCTATATACTGGACAGTAGTGTTTATCTAAGCATCTCCAGCTTCAAGTTGCAAATTCACTTGATTATATCATCTTAGGTTATGTGCTCACCTTTGTATCAATCACTCTGATCAGAGGAATATGACGTGCGGGCTAACTTAGTCCTAAGTGACATGCAAATGTCTAATACATTGTTAGTAATCTTTATACATTTCTCAAAGGAGATAGTTTCTTGTTCATCCACATAATTAGGTTGTTCCTTTGTGGTCCCCCTAGCCACAGTTGACATTTATCCATACAGTTTCTCATTTTCCTGATTGATAACACAGTAGAGTGGGATTTGGCACAAAGAGGTCAAACAAAACTAATTGACATTCTAACCAGATCACACTATTCACTGTAATTAAGCATTGAAGTGGTAAGTCCCTATATTGTGTAATATCCTGTCGTGGGTACTGTAAAGAAGATAAAAGAATGATCTGTGCATTCAAGAGGACCCCAGACACATGGGGTGACAGGGACAATAGTTCTTCTTAACATACAGATGAATTTGAGCAGTACAATAGCAGACAGATTCCAAATGCTATGGAAAGGCAGATGATATTAATTCTGAATGGAATAAAACTGAAACAGAGGGGACCAGCAGTTGGCGTAATGGCTATGTCATTGGACTCCCACCTAGTTGACCACAGTTCGAGTCCCGGACCCGGGGGCTTAAACTCATGCCGGGCGCATGTAGGTGCGTCGCCAAGATCCCAGGAGGAGAATGGAGGAGAAGGGATTCTGGCGTGGCCATCCCCCCTGGGGGGTGATTTCTCGCTTTCTGTCTCTCTGTGTCTTTCTGTCTTTCTGGCGAGCTCATGTGCCCTGTAGCAAAAAACCTCTCTAAAGAAATAAAGAAAGAAATAAAACTGAAACAGAGACAAAAATAAAGATGACTATAGAAAATGGTGATCAGTTTAAACAATTTCAATTTACATTATCAGCATTATTGTTTTCCAATGTAGATCTGGATATATGGTGAGGGAGCTGTTCAGGAGTCAGGGAGTATCTAGTTTCCATATTTATTAGTGCATGCGTTTTCTATTTCCAAGAAGTTCTCCTCTTCTCTTTCCTGTTTCATTATTCCATCAGACAAAAGAAAACTCATCACTTCTATAAATTTCCCGAGGCAATTTCTTACTTGACCCCACTCCTAGGATTTTTTTTTTATTAAAATGAATTATGTAACAACATTTATTCACCCAGTCTATCAGTGAATGGGCTCTTACCTGGTGTCAGTGGTGTGCCAGTCACATCAGGGCATAATAATACAGCTAAAATTCATTTCTTGCCTGAAGTTTAAAGTGTACACATTTTGTTTGGGGAAGAAGATTTGCTAACAATTTAACATCACATGGGGAAACTAAAGACATTAGAAAGAACAGCTAGTACTATTGGGCGCAAGGGGCAGGTGGACAGCTGCTTAGGAAGGTTTTCACTGTGGAGATGACATTTGAACTGGGCTTCTAAGAAGAGGAGGAAGTTTGTGCAAATGAAGAGAGATGTGAAAAAACCACCTGAAGAGTGCCTAAGGATTGAGCAGTAACTTGAGCTGTCTGGTTAACGTGCAGCTTCTAGAAATAAAGCGGCAACAGGTAAGGCCAGAAAGGTGTGCAGGTACGAGGTTAGGAAAGGACTTAAAGATTTGGCTTTATCCCATAGGTGTTGATAATGCAGAGAATTAGGGGTGGGGAAGAGGCACAAGCATGGAAGGGATTCCACCAAGGCTATAATATAATTGCTACTTATACTTGTAAGTTGGAAAATGGACGATTATTCATAACAGTCTATAGAAGCCGTATTTTAGGTAACCTTAATGAACCAGAATCCTAACCAAAATGAAATACATAAACAAATAAATAATACTTCAAGGAAAAAGAGTTCCTTGAAATTGAGACCTCTCTAGTATAATATAATAGTTAATTCTGTTTATAATAAGTCATCACAACATTTTTTCAGAAGTACGTCCACTATCTGAACTAAGGGCTACTTGTTTGTTTGGGCCAAATGTGTAAATCTGATGCCAATGACTGTGTGACTGAAGTGCATTACTAGACATGTCTGATATTTAAAGAGAAAACCAAAGAAAACACATCAAAGTTCTCACAATACATCAGAATCTCATGCTAGCAGTGACCTTGGGTCAGGGCCAGGAGATGGCGTAATGGACTCCCACATAGTCAACTGCAATTTGAGTCCCAGATCCAGTGGCCTAAAACTCACACCGAGCACATATGTGTATGTGCTCAAGATACCAAGAGGAAAATAGAGAAGGGATTGTGTGATGGCCATCTCCCCAGGGGGTGATTTCTCACTTTCTGTTTCTGTCTCTGGCTAGTGCACAGGCCCTGCAGCCCTATAGCAAAATCCTCTCTTAAAAAAGAAAAAAAAAAAGCAATGACCTTGGGATCATTGTTTTAAGATCATCAGATCATCAGATCATCAGACAGGGTGGAAGAAAACAGCAACTAGCAACTAAAAGACCTTGTGATACTTAAATACGTAAATCCTCTTAGATTAAATCCAAGAGCTTGTCTTATTCTAAATTCTATGCCATCACAGAGTATTAACAAATATCAGGTTTATATTCAAATTATGATAACCTTGTGCTTTTTATTTTGAAAGTTTACAGAGATTAGTATTCCTAAAGTGGTTTGGGGACTTGCATTTCTGAAGCTATTGCAAAGACTAACAGAACACCATATAAATCTTTCAGTTTTCCTTATTGACTTTGCAGTTACAACTTCTTAAGTGTTTACTCCTAACAGACATAGGCCTCTTCCTTTTAAGCTTTTATAGCTGAGGGCAAAAATTCTGTTAATCACAAATAAAACTCTGAAAAGATGTTCAGAAGGAAAGGTACATGGTGACTTTCAAAACTAGCCTTTGAAGTACAACATGGGTCAATTTCCATGTGTTTGGATATAGATATCAAGCCAGGGCAGTACATTCAAATTGTTTACTATGTTTGCTTGCATAAGTTTATAAAGTATAACTCTACCTTTATATTCTTAGCTTTAGATCAGCCTAGGGAAAACCCAGCTGTTATAAAATGGGAGCCGCTGGACTCAGTTCTTTCTTCTGACATTGTACAAGAACAGACTAACCAAACTCATTTAATTCTCTTTAGTACAGAAGGCCGTCCATGAACCTACGCTCCTTCTACTTTACACAGCACAGAAACGATTTCTCCTCCTACAGTGATGACATAAGATATATTTTTGGGCTCCGTTAGTTGACACTCAAATGTACCCACTGCATCACAAGTGAAAACTCATTAAAAGCTGCTGGAATGCAATTGTGTTATCTTCCAGGAACACAGAAAATCACATTAGTCATCACTCCAGTACATTTCCATTTGCTAACATAGTGCAATCACCCACCCTGCCCCCATTCCCCTGAGGTTTCCAGAGAAAATTTTCATGTTTTATTCTAGTTCTATCAGACAAAAGCTCTAGGTGTCTATTTATCACTAAGACACTTTTTAAATTTAAATTGCAACACGCTGCCACATGATTTCATGTACAGCCATGGAAACTTTTGTTTCCTATCCGTCAAGTAGGTCTGAATTTGTAGACATTGTTTAAAATGCCCCAGTAAGTGTCTGGAATTGTTGCTTAGATAATGAATATTGGGATAAATCAGACAGAAGAGAGAGGCTAATATACAAGAAAAGTGACATATATCATCTGAAAATATAGCCTTTTCTCCAATGTTTTGCTCATTTTTGGAAAATGATTCTTTTTTTTTTTTTCAGAGAGATTCCCAGTGCCCTTGGTTTTTGTGAAGAATATGCTAATGTGCATATAACAATAGACATTTGGGCAAGTCTCTTCCCAGCTGGCCGTTCCTAGTTTCTCTGTTTCTTCATACAAAAACCACCAAATTTTTAAACTAGACAGAATCTAATCTTGTATGGCTATCATTCATATGGCATTTTTTTCAGGTATTTGTTGAATACCCATTATTTACTGGGTTCTAATTTAGGAGGATGAATACCACTTTTAGAAAACTTCTGGATCTAAATAATAAGCAACCGAAAACATGAGAAGAGTGTAGATGGTAATGATTGCTCATATCTGGAGTCATGTACTGTTGTCCCACTCTTAGAGACGCTAAAGTTAAAGTGGTCATAACCTGGTGACATCTTCCTTTCCTGACTAGAAAATAATCTGAAGGATGATATGCAGGTACCATAAGAAAGTCCAATTACCTTCCAACTTTTCATCTATAATGTTTTCCACATCTATTAATGATCTTTGCCTGAATTATTTTCTTAGGGGTTATAAAATGAGGATTTTTCTAATTCTTTGTCCCTTTACTTTTTCAAAATTACTTAAAATATTGACTATTGATTTGTGACAGAAATGTATGTGACATGTTAGTAGATTTTGCAATATTAAAAGTACTTTGTAGGTATCTCTTCCAAGCACTTTCACAGGCATTTTAAATTGAATATGTCCAAAATAAATGCATCTTTCTCAATCTGTAAATTTGCTCTGCATTTCCAGCCTCAGGGAAAGGCAATACCACCCATGACATTACCAACCTTAGACCTTTGTCATTACTCGTCATTCTTTCTTTCCCCACATTCCCATAACCAATCAGTCATGAAGTTATTGATGCAACATCTTTGGTAGTTCTCGAACACAGTCTACTCATACATCTTTTTTGCCACTGACAGAATTTTGCCCTTCATATTTTCCTTCCTTGGACAGCAAGATCGCAAGTGGTTCCTTCTACTTGTTACTAATTTCCTCTAACATGAATACCATGTCTACTCGAGTAAGATCTTTCAAACTGCCCATCTGGGCTCAGTTGTGGTGATATAGGTGGTAGGGTGCTGCTGGGTGATGCTAGGGCCATATTGGAAAGTCTCTCATCAATTTTGAGGAGAGTAATCAAAACTTCTGTGGAAAAATGCATACTATGCAATTGCTTTAGAATGTTTGCATTTTAAATAAATGCACACTTTAATTTTATTTTTCCACTAACTATTTGAAATTGTCTTGTACAGTCTCGTGACTTGTAGAGACCAAGAGATCAGTCATGTTCTCTTGGTGGTGAGAAAATGGGATGGCACGACACAATAGTTTGCAGACTTCTGAAGAAGCAGGAAGCTAAAACGCAAACAGTATACTGGGAACGCGACCATCAGGCCTATGACCTGATCTAGAAGATGAAAGTTTCCAGTCAACTTAACTCTAGAAGCAAACTAGTGTGGCTTCTCTGGAGATCTAATGTTAAAATCTTCAGTTACAGTGTGACTATCTACTGCTGAAGAGGTCTGAGTCCTCTGTGATTTACAAAATGCATGGTCAGACAGATACTTATTAGCACATCCATTTTTATTGCAGCTTTATTCACAATTGGCTAAAAGATGGAAAAATCCTAAGTGTCCCAAAACTGATGATTGGGTTGAAAAATTGTATCATGTCTAATAAAATGGAATATTACTCAGCCATAAGAAACAACAAATTCCTATTGTTTGATTCAAAGTGGATAAAATAGATGACTTAATGTTAAGTGAAATGAACCAGACTTTGAAAGATACATGCCATATATCCTAACTCAACATGACAAAAATGGGGACCTGAAGATATGAAAGTAAAAAGGTTAAATGTAGATTCCAGAGAATGTGAGGAAGGGGAGTGGGTGGGAGGGGCAAAGGGGAGAAACATTGAATAGACAAAAACATTTAAAGTTCTTTTCTGACAAAAATCTGTAATTTTTGCTTTATAAAAATAAAAATTATAAATAATTACTTAACAAATACAAGATTAGTTATCTATTAAATGATTCTCCAAAAATAACACTAAAATCTCTTTCTTTCTTTCTCTCAAACACACGCGCACACACACACACACACACACACACACACACACACACACATATTTTGAATGGTTAAATCTTTGGGAAGTCTAATATGTTAAACACTTCCAGTCATGTATATACCTATCTATGACTCGTTTATTGGCTCAATGATGGTATGCACATTGGATTTGCTTCTTGTTCCTAAAGGCAAGTTTTCATTGAATTGATTTAAGGGTGCTAGTGAGGAGGAATGACAATTGATAGTCCTATGACTTAGAGGTCTTAGAAATCTAGACTAGCTTCTGAATTTTGGTCAGTTAGAAAACAAAAAATGCATGCAGCTAGTGAGCCTGCTGATTTTGCTAGCCTGAACAAGGTGGAACAATCAGACTGGTCACAAAGATAACTGGCTAATCCAGAAAAAGCAAAATAATCTGATTGAAATAAATATTGTCACAGAATTGAGGTCATGTCCATCCCTGTATCAGAAACGAACAAACAATTGCCACTTAAAAGACATTGGTACATAACCAGTCTGTGGCCTGGTGGCTAAGGTGGCTAGATCCCACACGGCCAACCACATGGTACAAGTCATGGACCTGGCAGCTTGAGAAACATGTCAGGCTCACATGCATGCAAGCCCAGCATCCTCACAGGGAGGAGAAATGGAGAAGAAAGGATTGCAATGTGACCCTGCCCCATTGGAGGTCACTTTCTTGTTTTCTCTCTTTCTTTCAGGTTCATGGACCTTCTGGCAATTTTTTTTTTTTTTAAAGACAATGGTACAATTTATCTATTGAGAAAAAAATTCTAACCCCATCTTCACTCCAAAAGAAGTGGTTTTCCACGAGGAGTGATTTTGTCTTTCCCACCCAAAGGCAATTTGAAGTGTCTGGAGATATTTTTAATTGTTTCAAGTGGAAAAATGTGATTCGCTACTGGCATCTAGTGAGTGGGGGACAGAGATATTTCTTAACTTCTAAAAATATGCAGGATAGTTCTCCACATCAAAGAATTATCCAGTCCAGAGTGTCAGTAGAGCCAAGATTGAGAAACCCTTTTCTAGACATGAGGAGTCTCTTTAATCATGAGATTCTTTTGTCTCACATAACTATTCCAATTCCATAGGTCAGAGCTCTCATCTTTACCCACCATTCTTAATGGCTCTGATGGCAGGGGTCCCTGGGCCAAACATTGAGAAACACTTCTATACTTTTTTTATAATATATTTTATTTTCTTTTAATTTCTTTTATACCTGACCTAGAGTGTCACTTAACTTGTAAAGTGAATCTACCCAACATGAAATACACTGCACACCAGTCCAGTTGGGGATACTATACACGTTATCATCAACAGATAATAATCCATTTCTGTGTCCCATAAATATCTTGCCTCTCTACTTTTTTCCTTAATGTCTCAGGGTGTATGAGCTCACTGGAGACAAAGATAGAGAAAGTGAGAAATCATCTCCCAAGGTGGATTACCACATTGCAATCCCTTCTCTTCCATTCTCGTCTTCGGATTTTGGGCATGTATGCACATGCTCCCAGCATGAACTTTAAGCTGCCAGGTCTGGAATTCAACCTTGGTTGGCTACATGGAGGTCCAATGCCTTAACCACTATGCCACCTGCTGGCCCCAACATTTCTCTATTTTTGTAATTTTCATTCTGTGCTCATTTGGAATGCAATATACAGGTTCCTCTGTTTATAGAAAATCCAATAACAACCTGTCATTTTATTGCATACCATATAAATCACCAGAAAGAGATGAAATATCATGTTTATAAAAGTACTAACAATACCTATTAGTGTAAACAGAATATTGAAAATAAGGTGCACCGTCTTCTTAAGACAATAGGTTTGTTTTTACTGATATGCAGTGTTAGGATGATAGATTAAGCCATACTATTTCCCAGCTTTAGATAGGCAAGCCTCACTTCACACTGGCAAGACCATTTGTCAAAGACAGATTGCCAGGCATTATGACCAAGCTGAAAAGTTACATTGTTCATTGCACATTAAAGTGATGAGCACTACTTGGGGTCCCTGATGAAATAAAGTATCATTTTAATAATTTTAGAACTTTTTTTTCTTCAAAGCTAACTGAAAACAAACAAACAAACAAACAAACACCCAGTGTATTTGGTTTTCATTGAATGCAGGCTGCTTAATAAATTCAAATTACATTCTCTGTAGTAATGGACAAAGAAATAACGAATGTGCTGCTGGTACAAATGAAACAGGCAAGATAGAAGCAGGTCTTTCTGGCAATTAGCCCTTTGCTACTACTTACATTTCCCCAGGCTAATCACGCTCTGAATTAAAATCAGATGTACTGCTTGAACTCAGAATGAAGTGAGACAAAACAATCTTTTCTAGCAGTAAGCATCATAGCAGCACTAGCCCAGGCTCTAAAACCAGACAAACCTATGTTACACTATTACATCCTCCACTCATTGTCTCAGCACTCTTGTGCAGAAAACTTCTTAGAGCCTCAGTTTTCCTATCTGCACTACGGGAATAACAGTATTTACTTCACAGGCTTATTGTGAAGGTTAAACAATGAGACAACATGTATTAAATGCCTAGAATATTATAGATGCATACAAATGGTAGCTACTAAATGCAATATATTGATTTACTCTATTCTCAAAAATTTACCACCATTTGGACTGTAACCCATAAATTAAAAAATTAAATTCTCACAACCCATCTGTTCCCCATTTAAGAGTTTATGGATTATTTATTATTTTATTATTACAATAATTCATTATTACTTGTAAGAATAAAATTAGATTAGCCTGTTTTACAAAGATAAAGTCTAACCTTTGCCTCTTTTGTTTCTGTACTAAAGCAGATGCTGCTGAAGTTGTGGAAACCTGGGGTAATTTGTTAACACCTTGCAGGGAGCCCAGAGCCCTTTGCAAGCTAGTCTGGCAAGCTAGCCCGGACCTTTGTAATGTAAAATTCCTCCCTTCTGCTAGCCCCGGAAACCCAGATTAAATGCTCCTGCAAGCCTGACCAAATGGTCCCATAAGATTACCCTTGAAACCCCTTATCTTGCTTTCTCCCCTCACCCCACGGACTCATGTCTATATAACCTGAATACTCCTATGTTCGGGACTTCACTCTTAGCCATGTCTTGTATGACTGAGATTGGAGTCCTAGCACGCTAGCAATAAAGCCTCTTGTATTTTACATCAAGAACCGACTTTTGTGGTTGATTGGGGTCGCCGTTTCCGTAACACTCCGGTAAAAACCTTTCATACTTACAGCATTTTAGTTTATCAGTTTTTAATGATTTGGAGAGGAGTTGACTAGAAGCTATACAGTCCTGACATTTCAGAAAGAGTAGCTTCAGTGTGAGCTAATCATTTACAAAGGGCATTGCATCAGAAAAGAAGTCTAAGTGTTGTTTTCAACCTTAACTTTTCCTTCTAGAATGCTGTCTTTGGGCTGCTATAACAGAACTATGAGGCAATTTCTTAAAACTGGAAAACGTATTTTTCACAGTTCTGGAAAATGGAAAGTCCAAGATCAAGGTGCCAGCATCTGGTGAGGGCTTCTTTGTGGTGTCTTCACATAGCAGAAGGCCATGGAGGAAAGAGAGGACAACTTCCTACTGTCAGGCTACTTTAAAAGGCACTTAAACCCACCCAAAAAGGAGAAGCCCTCATAGTCTAATCACTTCTTAAAGAACCCACCATTTAATGCTATCACATTGGCTACACCTGAGTTGTAGAGCAGATGCATTCAAAACATAGTGGGTATTGAAACAGAAATATAAATGTTCAATTCAAATCATTTGTGTAAACTGCAGAGACAGGTAAAGCTAATATAAAGTGTTATCATCAGAAGGTTGGAGACCTTTTGGGGAGCAGTGTGTGTGTGTCTGTGTGTTGATGGTTTAGTAAGTTAGTAAAAAAGAAATCAGAGAAATATGGAGAGGACTGATCATGGTGATGTCTAATCCTTGATCACATTACAAGTTACACAAAGTCAATTTAGTTTGTGAAAATTAAGATGAACAATCATGATGTATTCACTTTTTGTATGATGTTATATCAAATACAAAGCTTATAAAAATATGATCATAGCACAGGGTGGAGTGTGCTGTAGCAGCAATGCTGCACTCTTCATGGCTGATCTTCATGGGGAGGTTCCAGGCTCACTTCTGGAGAGATCCCTGAACATATCAAGCATAAATTATGTCCCAGATCTAGAGACAGCTGAAGCTGGAATTAGACTGTGGCATAAAGACCCTATTGATGTTGCCTATCTCTCCATCTCTCTGTTTCTCTCACTCATGAAAGAAAGAAAGAAACTTGAAAAAATTGATCATGGTAAAACAAAAGTAATACATATACTTTTTAGAAACAGTTGTAAAATACAGAAAGAATTAAAAATCACTCATAGATCTACCACTGAATTATAGAGAGTGGTGATGTTTTATTTTATTGTTTTTAAATAAAACTAAAGTCATGGTTATGTGTAAAATTTTTAATCAAACTTTTTTTTTGGAGCGGTTTTGGCCATAGGGCACGTGTGCTCGCCAGAGAGACAGAGACAGAGAGATAGAAAACAAGAAATCATAGGGTGATTTCTCCTCCATTCTCCTCTCGGGATCTTGGACACGCATGAATTTTAAGCCACCGGGTCCAGGACGCGAAACGCAGTTGATTACGTGGGAGTCCAGCAACATAGCCATTACGCTAACTGCTGGTCCCTCAAACTTTTGATAACTTACATGTTTTATAAATTCCTCATGCCAAGGAACAAGCTTTGAAAATATGATTTTTAACTAAAAATAGCTAAAATGTCCACTGATAGACATTACTTATGACATGATACATTTCCTATTTTGTATTTTATGATATGACTATGCCGTATCATATTTTACTAGTCTCATCTGCATGGTGTTTTGATTTTTTTCATGTTTTATACTATAAATAATGTTGTTATTAGCAATATTGTGCATATCTGTATTCATTACTACTGAGAATGCAATCTAAATTTATTCTCTTGGAATAAATTTCTATAAATGAAATTACTGAGTCCAGCAACATGAATACTTTAAGCTTTTGACAGAAATTACCATTTTTCTCTCTTAAAAGATCCTGCGATTTTATCCTCTTACTCACAGTATTCAAAAGTTCCAATCTCTCTACACTATTGTCACAAGACAATATGGTTAGTATTTATTAACACTTTACTATTAGCCAGTAGCTATACATGCTTATCTCATTTACTATTCAAAATAATTCCATGAGTTAGGAGCTCTTGTTCTTAGATGAGAAAACTAAGACTCAGCAATTAGTTTTCTCATCTAGTAATTTGCAGATCTGTGGCCTGTTTAATTACAAAGCTCAAGTTTTTTTGACTGTTTGGTTTTTTTCTTGCTATAGGATGTATGTGCTTGCCAGAGAGACAGCAAGAGAGAGAGAGAGAGAGAAAGTGAGCAAGTGAGAAGTCATACACCAGGGGGATGGACAATCCACAATACCTCCTCCTCCAATCTCCTCTTGGGACTTTGGGCACACACATCCAGAGTGATTTGCAATACACTGGATCTGGGACTTGAACCATACATCCATCCACGTGGGATCCAGTGCCTTAATCTCCACTCTATTTCCTGGCTTTTTTAAAAAAAGATTTTTGCCATAATGCATGTGCACTCCAGAGGGAAAGTGAGAGAGAGAGAAAAAAAATGACAAGGAAAGTGAGAAATCACTTCAAGAGGGATGACCACACCACAATCCCTTCTCCTACATTCTAATCCTGGGATTTGAGTCATGCACACACACATGCCCAGTGTCATTTTCAAGCCATGCAGTCGGCCATGTGGGAGTCCAGAGCCTTAACCACTACGCCACTTGCTCTAACAGGTCCTCCTGGCTTTTTAACTCCATATTTTACATTTGCAATATATTTGAGTTTTAAAAATTGCCATTCTGATGGACAAAATATGGTAACAAATTTTTATATGACCTTTGATTATTAGTAAGTTTTATTTTTACCTTCTGAATAGTCAGTGATTCCTTCTTTGTTTTGTCAGTAGCTTGTTCATGAGGTTTAATTTTGAACATGTTGATCTTTTTTCCACTGGTTTTTAAAAATGTATCAAGATAATACATATACATGGTAAAAATTATAAACAACAGAAAATGAGTCTCACTCTCACACCAGAACTCTATCTTAACTTCCTATATTTTCATTACTGTCTACTGTCTATCTTTTCATTAATTTACTATACCCATACATCACTACCTATATAAAAATATACATTCCTTTTTTGTCTTTTAAATCTGTGTTAGTTTGCTAGGACTACCATAATAAAATACTACAGACTGGTTGGTTTAAATAACAGAAATTGATTTTCTTCCAATTCTGAAAGCTAGAAGGTAAGTTCAAAGTGTCAGCTATATTGGTTTCTTCTGAAAGTCTCTCCATAGCTTGTATATGGCCCTCTTCTTCTCCCTGCCTCACATGGTCTTCCCTCCATTGGATACATTATAATCGATCTCCTTTTAGAAGGAGACCAGTCATATTAGATTAGGGTCCATTCATGTGACCTAATTTAATCTTCATTACCTCTTAAAAGACCCTATCTTCTAAATAGTCACATTCTGATGTATTGAGAGTTAGGTCATGGACATATGAACTTAGAGAGTGAGGAGATACAATTCAACCAATAATAGTACCAAAGCAAAAGTGCTATATACATTTTATACCTTGATACAGTTTGAAATCAGGTCATTTTAGCACATAAAGTTCTATCACATTCATTTAAATGGTATCATTCCATTCCATTTTGTGAGAATAATTTGTTTAATTTCCCATCGATGAACATTTAGTCCATTTTTGCCTATTTGTGGTCATATATAATGCCACTGTGAACATCATTATATGAACATCTTCCTGTATGTCCATTAATATTCAGTGTTACTATTAGTATCCGTGTACTTATCACTGCCATTTTATTATTCATTTTCTCAGTTGTTTTGTGTTCTCTAATTTTGATTTGTCTTTCTTTACTCTTCCTAATGTAGTATTCCCTTAAGTATTTCTTTTTTCTTTCTTTCTTTGTTTTTTTTTTTTTTTTGAGAGTTTTTTGCTATAGGGCACATGTGCTAGTCAGAAAGACAGAGACAGAGAGACAGAGAGAACAGAAAGTGAGAAATCACTTCCGGGGGGATAGCTACGCTGCAATCCCCTCTTCTCCATTCTCCTCTCAGGATCTTGGGCACACACACGTGCCCTGCATGAGTTTAAGCCACCAGGTCTAGGACTTGAACCGCGGTCAACTACATGGGAGTTCAGTAACATAGCCATTATGCTAACTGCTGGTCCTTCCCTTAAGTATTTCTCAAAGAAGTGGTCTAGTTGTTAAATTCTTTTATTTTTTGTTTATCTGGGAGTGATTTCTTTTCTGAAGAATAATCTTGCTAAGTATAATATTTTTAGCTGAATTTTTTTTCTATCAGAGTTTTAAATATGTTTTCCCATTCTTTTCTTGCCTGCATTGTTTAAGTTGGAGGTCTAAATTTAGTCTGATGGAGTAAACTTTATAAGTAACTTGACATTTCTCTTGCCATTTTTAGAACATTGTCTTTGATTTTTACCAATTTGACTAAAACGTGCCTTGGAGAGGACCTTCTTATGTTGAATTTATTTTATGGTCTTTGTATTTCTTGTAACTGGATATCTATATGTCTGCAGATTTGGAATGTTTCGGAGGTCTAAATTTAGTCTGATGGAGTAAACTTTATAAGTAACTTGACATTTCTCTTGCCATTTTTAGAACATTGTCTTTGATTTTTACCAATTTGACTAAAACGTGCCTTGGAGAGGACCTTCT
The DNA here is from genome assembly GCF_000334495.1 of Tupaia belangeri chinensis. Taxonomy (NCBI): domain Eukaryota; kingdom Metazoa; phylum Chordata; class Mammalia; order Scandentia; family Tupaiidae; genus Tupaia; species Tupaia belangeri. The sequence goes on along the minus strand of NW_006160229.1, from coordinate 373,469 downwards.
TATGTTGAATTTATTTTATGGTCTTTGTATTTCTTGTAACTGGATATCTATATGTCTGCAGATTTGGAAGGTTTCCAGATAGAATTTCATGAAAGAGATTTTCTATGCCTTTGCCCATCTCTTAATCTTCTGAAACACCCATTATGTGAATATTCAGCCATTTGACAGTGTCTATAATTTCCTATAAGCATTCATCTTTTTTTTTTCCATTCTTTTTGGTAGCTTGAACTAAGTAAGAGTTTTTGTGAGAGATTCTTTCTCCTATGCAGTCTAGTTTGCTGTTAATACTTTTCAAGAAGATTTTGATTTCCTCTATTGCATTCTTCATTTACAGAAATTTTGTTTGATTGTTTTTTTAAGGTATTTATCACTTTATGGAATTCTTCCTTCATGTCATGAATGATTTTCTCATTTCCTTTTACAATCAATATTGTGAATCCCTTTTCTAATATTTCTGTTATTTCTAATATTTTATCCATTATTAGTGAGGAGTTCTTATGTTCCTTTTGGGGAGACTATTTCCTTGCTTTGTCATTTTTTGTGTCTTTGTGTTGATTTTTAGGCATCTTGTGAAGTACTCACATCTTCCACCTTTTTGGATTAAGTTCTGTAGTGCCAGGAAGGGAAGAACAGCCTTAGGTCCCCAATATGTCCACAGAAAATTGGTTCAGTTTGAGTATACCAGATCAGAGCAGAGGGCTTATGTCTGATAGGAGGGGAAGTATAGGCCTGTTGACTTCTAGAAAGGGGATAGTGCTCAAATTCTTCACTCTCAATTGGGGTTGGGGGTTCTCTCTTTTGTTTTCTCTGTTCCCTCTGACTGTGGAAACTTGATCATAAATGGAGCCCTGCCTGCTGGTCAGTTCTCTCCCTGGGGTGGGGGTGGGGTAAGAGGTTCAATTTTTCTTTCCTGAAAATGCCAGGTGCATGTGTGTGTGTGCCCAAGATCCTGAGAGGAAGGGATTGTGGCGTGGCCATCCCCCCTGTGGGGTGAGTTATCACTTTCTGTCTCTCTGTCTCTCTCTGTCTTTCTGGCAAGCGCATGCGCCCCCGTGGCAAAACCCCCCCCAAAAAAAAAAAAAAAAAAAGAGAGAGAGAAAAAAAAAAAAAGAGAAAATGTTTGCTTTTGCACTTCCCTATAGTGTGTGTTAGCTCTGTGCCAGTTTCCTTCTAGGTAGGATTGCTAGAATCCATGGTAGAAGAGGAGAGATTCTTTTATTTTTCATCTTGGGTAGGGGAGATGGAGAGGCGGAAGACCTCCAGAGCCTTACCTGCCTCATTCCCTCTGTACATTTCTAA
>NW_006160229.1:371645-372148 GCF_000334495.1 Tupaia belangeri chinensis | reverse complement strand
TCCTGCTGACTCCCCCATGCCCTTCCTATGATTGTGTCTTATTCCTCTCTCTGAGGAAGCTGCTCAAAGGTAATTGCTATGGCCCAGATACATAGGGCTGTCATCAGTTGGCCCTCCTCTCAGTGGACATGTTCCCCTGACTTACCCTCAACCTCTCTGGTCCTGAGGCAGCCAGGGGCTTAGCCATGGTGGGGGTTGGGGAAGATGAACTGAGCCAGGGAGGTGGAGTACAATGTAGTAGTTACTGCACTGGTGCGTGGCACAGGTGGGTGTCAGCCAGAGCCAATGAATTTGCGAATGGGCAGTGCAGATAGAGGCCAGCAAGCCTGTGAGTAAGTGGCACAAACCAGGTGTCTTTCTTAGAAAGACATTTCCAGACATCAGAGGGTTCAACTTATGAATTTTTAATTTTATCTTTTTTTTTTTTTTTGGAGAGGTTTTCGCTATAGGGCGCGTGCGCTCGCCAGACAGACAGAGAGAGACATAGAGACAGAAAGCGAGAA
>NW_006160229.1:361994-371573 GCF_000334495.1 Tupaia belangeri chinensis | reverse complement strand
GCGCCCGGCGTGAGATTTAAGCCACCGGGTCCGAGACGCGAACCGCGGTCGACTACGTGGGAGTCCAGCGACATAGCCATTACGCTAACTGCTGGTTCCCAGAATTTTTAATTTTATGATGGTGGCAAAATGACATGCATTCTGTAGAAATATTAATTCAAATTTTGACCTTTTCTCAGGTTATATATATGAGGTAGGATACTCTCTTGTGATGCTTGGCAGTGGCAGTGATCAAGACGGTAAATAGCTCTACAACCTTTTTGATTTTTACTTTCAAATCAGTATTCAATACTGAATACTGATACCTCAGTACTCAATTGCCTGAGATATTCATTGCTTTACTATGAAGTAGGTTTTGTGCTAGAATATTTTGCCCAAGTATAGGATAATGTAAATATTCTGAGCACATTTAAAGTGGGTTAGGCTGGGACAAGCAGATGGTTATAGTGGTTACGTCGCTGAACTCCCACATAGTTGACTGCTGTTCGAGTCCTGAACTCGACAACTTAATACTCATGACAGGCACATGTGCATGCCTTCCTCAAAAAACTGAGATGAGAATGGAAGAGAAGGGATTGAGACATAGTCATCCCCCTAGGGAGTGGTTTCTTGCATTCTATCTCCCTGTCTCTCAGGTGAGCACACATACTCTATAGCAAAAAATTTCTCTTAAAAAAAGTGGATTAGTCTAAGCTATGATGTTGGGTAGGGTAGATGCATTCAATGCTTTTTCAGTTTATGAAATTTTCAACTTACAGTGGGTTTATCAGGATGTAACCTCATTGTAAATCGAGGATTATCTATATTAGATGGATGTTAAATAAAATTTCCATTGAGGTAATCATATGATTTCTGTTTTAAAATTTTTAAGAATACTTTGAAGATTATTTTCATTCTTTTCAAGTAATGTAACCGGATTCTCCAGTCTTCAGCAGAGACTTTTTTGTTTTAATTCATAAACACAAGTACAAGCCTTTATCTTATTTGACAGTGAAAAGTCTTGTCTACTACCAAGTTCCTTTTCTCATGTAGGTCTAGAAATCCCAAAGGACTCTGTCCGTGTTCCACACATACAGCTTGTTCTCATTTTCTATCTTAACCAGTTGTCTGATTCCAGATTGCTGTCTACTTACTGCCATCTCCGAACTTGTTTCCATTGCTCAGCTGTCATTCTCCCCTTTAGTGTTTTTCCACAAGCATGGGAAAAGGCCTTTTCTTCAGTTTCTTACAGTGTTAGCTGAGGCTGGGTTGTAAAATTTAACAAGACTTTACTGAAGGCTTGGAGAAAACAGAAAAAGATTAAATTCCAGACACGTAAAATTGAGTTATAGTTATAGTTACTCTCATACTCCTAAAGCTCAAGCCTCTCTGTCAAAGTCATGGGTACTTTTGACACCTTGCAGTGGTATATGAAACCTCTAACTATTGTCCTGCCACCATTTTTCAGAGAACAGCTTATCTCTTTTCCTGAAAAATGCCCTTGGACAACAACCTGTGACCATGACTTCCACATTTATAGATCTATTGTATCTATATGATAGAAATAATATATAATAGAGTGTAAGGAACATCTATTATTGTCTCTGCATTCACTGACATCACATTGAAATCAGCCACAGTGAGAATGCTTAATGGAAATTTGACCGTGGTTCAAATAACTATTTTATTTATTGTTTAGTTGATTGCCTAGACTTAAGAATGTGATGGAAAGAAAGGTTAACAGTACAGATTAAACTTAAAATAATTCATTGGCTGTAGACATCACATTATGAGTGGTACAAAAAAACTGATGAAATTTCATTCCAGGATTTGACAATTATTCAATTTAGTAAAGAAGTCATTTCTGTCATTGATGAACCAGTGAAGTTTTGCGATACATCTTAATAGTTTTACTTCCATCTTACTTGGTATCATAAATTGAAGTATCAACCTGGGGCCAATGGGTAGCATGGTGATAAAGATGCCAGATTCTTACATGGTCTGGTCTACTGCAGTCCAAGTCCCAGATCCAGTGGCTTGAAAATCACATTGGGTGTTTGTGTGTGTGTCCCCAAATCCTGAGAAGAGAATAGAAGCGAAGGGATTATGGCATGATCATTACCCTTCTAGGGGGGCGATTTCTTACTTTTCTTCTCTCTCTGTCTCTGTCTCTCTCCTCTTTGGCAAGTGCATGCACCTTATGGCAAAAATTTGAAAAAAAAAATCAACCAACATTCATGTTGGAAATAAATACATTCATCAACTGCACCTGTAGTTTGGCTATGTACATGAGTCTGGCAAAATAAAATAATTTTGTATCTTTTATTAATATTTATAAATTGTGTATGTTCATATGTGCATGTGCATATCACACATATCCACCTACTTTTTTCTCTATAGATCTTATTATTAAGTATTTGCTAGCACACGACTAGTATAGAACCTGCGGGACATTGCATCCTGAAATTTTATTCATAGAGATATGAAAAGGCATTGAGGGGGTTTTCAAGAAAGAAAATGGCATGATCTAACTTATTATCTGGTGGGGATTTAACAAAACAAGATCACTATAGGCTTCAGGCTGAGAATAGACCATGGAGAATAAGAGTCAGAGCAGGAAAGCAAAAAAGAGAGCAAAGAAACCATTTGGTAGGCTACTAGCAATAATCCAGATAATAGACTATTAAGATTATGGTGTCTAGGACATGGATGGTAGGCATGGAGATAGTGAGCAGTTGTCAGATGCTGGATACACTTTGAAGTTAGAATCCACAGTACCGCTGAGGGATTACATGTGTATTTTGAAAGAAATAGTACTTGAATTAAGAATGACTCTGAGGTTTTGGGCCTAAACAACAGGACAAATAGAATTGCCATTCACTGAGAAAAGGCAAGACTACAGGAGGAACAAATTTAGAAAACTGTCATGTCAGTTCTGAATACATTGTTTTTACGATGTCTAGTAAAGCTCTAAGTGGAGATGTTGATGAGGTTGATGAACGTAAGAGTGCACAATTTAGTTTAGACTATAGATACAAATCTGGGGACCATCAGCATATAGAGGTCTAAAGACATGTGACTGAATGAAACCACTTTGTGAGGGAAAGTAGAGAGAAGAGTGAAATGATACAAGGTTTGAAATCTGGAGTATACTGACGTTCAGAAGAGAGAGTATGAGACATTAGCAAAGGAGACTTGTCAGGACTGGATGTAAAAATTAAAGTGAGTATGATGTCCTAGAAACTTGGTGAGGTGACCAGTTCAAAGAATCAGAAATGATTAACTGTGCCAAATCTTGCTGATGGGTCAAATAAGATGAAGACAGAAATAATCACCAACTCTAGTGATTTGAATTTCATAGTAAAAGTGACATATTAAAATATTAAGAGTTGGAAGAGAGGGAAAAGTAAGATATAGTTCTCCAGGAAAGTGGAAAAGAATGTACTAGGGAGATAATTGTGATTAGATACCTTTGTTTTTAAAATTTTATGATTTCATATTTATGTTTTTTAAAATAATAATTTGAGATTTTTGCTCTGGGGAGCATGCACTTGCCAGAGAAACAGAGAGAGACAGAGAGACAGAAAGCAAGAAATCACCCCTCGGGGGGATAGCCACACCACAATCTCTTTTCCTCCATTCTCCTCTCTGGATTTTGGGCACACATGCACATGTGCACACACACCTGGTTTAATTTTTAAGCTGCCTAGTCAGGGACTCAAACTGGGGTTAACTACTGGGAATCCAACAGTTTGACTATTATGCTATCTGCTGGTCCCCAAATTTAATATTTACATTTAATCCTATAAAGGTATTTATAAGTATACAATATAATTTTTAAAAGCATATGTGCAGTACATAATAATCAAATCAAGGACATTACCATTTACATCGTTTTCAACAGAGAACTTTACTTTCTTGAGTGTGTTTAAAGTTTTTTCCTGAGCTCCTCCCTCCCAATCCATACTATCCACACCCCTCCTATACAGTCTCTGGCATCTATGCTTGCCCTCCCTACTATTATATCCTCAATTCTTTCAGTTTCTATTGTAGAGTGCAGACATTTCGTATACATCGAGAGAAGATACACAATGTTTGTCTTCTATAGTCTGGTTTATTTTGCTTAGCATTATATCTTCTCTATTCATCCATTTTGTATGAAATGACAGGATCTCTTTGTTCTTTATGGCTAAGTAGTATTTCATAGGGGATAGAGGCCACATTTTTTTTTCCATCCAGTCATCAGCTCTTCATCAGTTCTTGGGTACTTAGGTTAATCCCATGTTTTAGCAATTGTGAATAATGCTGTAATAAAATACATATACAATAGTCTTTCCAACCAAGTGTTTTCCTGTCCTTTGGGTAAATAACTTTCAAAAAACTTAAATCAGAGGACCAGCAGTTAGTGTAATGGCTATGTTGCTGGACTCACATGTAGTCGGCCGCGGTTCCAGTCCCGGACTGGTGGCTTAAACTCATGCCAGGCATGTGTGCGTGCATGCCCAAGATCACGAGAGGAGAATGAAGGAGAAGGGATTGTGGCGTGGCCATCCCTCCGGGGGAGGTGATTTCTCACTTTCTGTCTCTCTCTGTCTTTCTGGCGAGTGCACACGCCCTATAGAAAAAAAAAACTCAAAAAAAAAAAACCCAACAACTTAATTTGGTATATCCAAAATTAAACTCTTAATTTTCCTTTATATATATTTCTATTCAGTGCTAATTAGTACCTAATATTTACTTTGTCAGACACTATGCAAAGCACTTTATCATTATTATATTTAATCTTAACTATAACTCTATTTATTGGGTATAACTTGTTTTTACATTTCACAGATGACAAAAGTGAGGCTTCTAAATATTTTTATAAGTTTATAAGTTAATTGGGAGAACCATTATTCAAATCCATATCAGTCTGTCTTTAGGGTCATAGTCTATAATGTGTAGAGAACTTTATAGAACATTGACTTTGCATTTTACTCATCATTAGATGAATATTTTAAGTGACAATAATGTTTACCAGTGGGAAAATTGGAGATGTTACTATGGTAGGAAGAATGATGGTCCCCTGCCTTCAGATGTTTGTGATCTAATCTTTATAATTTGTGAATATGTTATGAATATGCTACATACCAAAGAGGAATTAAGGCTACTATCTGTAATCTTAATTCTATCTAAATTAAGGTTGCCAATAAGGAGATAGGGAGACTAACTGGGTATGGACAAAGTAGTCAGAGGGTTCCAGTGTTAAGAAGGGGACTACAGAAAGAGAACTGGAGAGATGGCAGTGTGAGAGGCAATGGCCCAATATTGCTGGCCTGAAGATGAATGAATGGGGCCATAAATCAAGGAGAGTTGGCGGCCTCTAGAAGGTGGAAAAGCAAGGAAACTGGTTATTTCTAGAGCCTCCAAAAGGAGACTGTACAGCTTTATACATTTTATTTTGCCCAGTGAGACCCCCTTTAAGACTTTTGACCTACAGAATTTTAAGATAATATAGTTGTGTTATTTTAAGCTTCTAAATTTGTGGCCATTTGTTGCAGAAGTAATGAGAAACTAATACAATCATCATTAAGTTGTTTTTGTTAGAGAGTTTTTGTTTGCTTGTTTTTTGCCATTGTGTGTGTGTGTGTGTGTGTGTGTGTGTGTGTGTGATTTCTGGAGAGACAGAGAGAAACAGAGAGACAGAGAGTGAGAAATCATCCCCCAGGGCGATGGATACACCACAATCTCTTCTCTTCCATTCTCCCCTTGGGATCTTAGGCAAGCCTGCACGTGCACCTAGAGTGAATTTTAAGCTGCTGGGTTCAGGGCTCAAACTGAGGTCAACTATGTGGGAGTCCAGAGACGTAACCATTACGCCACCTGCTGGTCCACATTATTAACTTCTTTCATTAACTCTACCATCAATATCAAATCCATAACCACAAGTTTTGTGGATTTTATATATTTATTGGTTTATTACTCCTCCCTTCACCATGTTGTTTATAAAGCCATTAAGATTCTTATTTGGTTAATATCTTCACAGGAGGTTGTGTTCTCCAGATTCCTTTTTATTTAATTCCACACAGTTTCTCTTAAATGAGTGTTTACAGTATTGTCTTTGCTGTTTTCTTTTCTTTTTTTCTTTCCCATGAAGGCCATAATCTGCATTTGTGCAAAGTGATCCATTGTTGCAAACAGCATAAAATGACATAGAGAAGTATGTAAAATGAGCAGGGAGGAGCCTTTGAGGGAGCAATGGGAATGTAAGAAGAAGCAATTGCTTCTTATTTCCATGTGGAATTGGTTTCATTTAGACCACCTATCCTCTTGAATTTCACTTTGTTATTGTTTCCAGACAAAATCCTTGATTTTGTTTAGAAACTACAAGTGCATGTGGGTGCATCTTTACTTCTTGTCCTCACCACAAGACATTGTAGTGTAAGAGGGAGATGACATTTCATACTCTTAAATAAGAAACTATTCATAAACAGCAACAAGTAAACCAGTTATTCCAACTAAGTCTTAAATTCTAGTGATGTATATTTAAATGTTTTGTTTGGCATTATAGAATGAATACTTTACTTGAAATCCTAAACTCTAAAGTTAAATTCCACCTTTAACATTCATTACAAGTATGACCTCAAATTAAGCCGCCATACCTGTGAGACTTCTGTTTCTTCATCTGTGTGAAATGAAGATAAAAAGGAAATTAACTTCTGTCAACTGTTGGTCTATGCACATACATACACAGTCTCATCTAATTTCCAGAAAGAAATCACATATCTTTTTGATCTTCTATAGAAGGCCAAGAACTATTGTGATGTCTTATAGGTTGAGATATTAGCTCTGGATAATTATGGACTTTAGGTATAATTCTCTAGGTAAATGACAGCATTCATTTCAAATCAGGAAACCTGTTTTCTAATAATGACTTTGCTGTTGATCAAGTTGTGTGACTTTGGACAAGCTATGTACTCTTAGAGCTACTTATTTCTCTTCTTAAAATAAGAGAATAGGATTCTTTCTACATACCCTTCCCTTTTACATTCTATGCCAAGAGTGACAATCACTTTCTGCAAAGGGCCAGATAATACGTAATTTAGGCTTTGCAAGCCATGATGTCTCTGTCATAACTGCTCAGCTCTGTCTTTACAGAGGAAGAACAGCTGTAGATTACATGTGAATTTATTGATGTGACTGCATTCAAATAAAACTCTCATTACAAAGCAGATGATGGGCTGAATTTGTCCTATAGGACTTAATTTGATGACCTCTGGTCAATGCTACACGGCAATAAAGGATTTTGTGTGTGTCAATTCTATACTTTTCCCTTTCCTGTTTGAACCAACACATCAAAAACTAATCTTGTACATGACCAGTATAAAGATGTTCCTGTACAAATTCAGAGTTTATCTATCTGCTTCAGTCTATTTTTTTTTAAATCTGGATTAATTTGAGAATTTGAAGATTGAAGAAATTGATAGGATAGTTTTTTACTGCATCTTAATAGCATGAATAGTTATTTAAGTATGTGACTATGTATGAACATAATGGAAGCAGGAAACACCTTAATGAATGAACTTAAGTAAGAACTATATGGTAGGATAGATTTAAGATGCTATCCTCATCCATGTGTTCCAATTTTAATGTGTCTTTAACATGTAAATTAATCATATTTGCCACCCACAACATCCCAGATGATATATTGACATACATTAAAATCTACATTTGATTACATTTTAAGTTATCAATGATACTGCTTTTTTGAAATGCAGAAATCTTCCATGAGATGTCTTTCCACAAGAAAAGATTTTACAAAGGATTTGAAGCAGGGAAAAATTGAGTTCTCATGCGTTTCCGCAGATGGTAGATGAATGAATGGCCTGAGATATTTGATTAGGTTCTGGAACTGTTCCAGGAATGAATCCTGTAAATCAGTATCTAAACCAGGGTCTCTGGTCTGTATACTTTCCCTATGTATGACTTGGTCAGTTCCACCAATGAGAACATTACTCTAAAACTATTTTTAGCTTTTTCAGGGGATGGGGGTGAGCAGGTATTGCTTAACTCTGGTAGTTCCTAGTGCTGAAGATGAATCTGACGCCAATATATCACCAAAGATTTACAGCACAGTAAGAATGTCTCCCAAAAGCAAGAGAAAGCTTTTGGGTACATTTGACAAATTCTCCCAAAGTGAGTTTGTAGTACATACTTCTAAACCACCAAGTATTTTGATGTTTGTGTGTTTTCTTTATTTTATATTCTTATTGTTTCTTTCTATTCAGCAATGCCTTCAACTTCACTTGTCCAAATGAGTTCAGTCATAGGAAATACTCAGAGGGCATGGGCAGATGGTGAATTCACCAGGGAGCTTATGCAATTCTCTGATTTATTCCGTCACTCTCCAGTATTATACAGAAACAAGCCTAGTATGAGCTTAAGCATATTCGGCCTTGAAGAAAAAAAGAAGCAACAAAATTATTAAAACATAAATCTGAGTAGCCCTCCATTTGCCCTGTAGAATAGTTCTAATTAGATTTTAGCTGAACTTTACCACTCCCTCACTCCTGGTAGTTGTATTTTTCAGTTCTACATCACATTTTTATCAGTACTTTTTTATTTTCTTATAATGATATTTTCTCATGTTTTTAAAATTTGATCAGATTTTCTTAAATGTAAAAAATAAATGTGTACTTATTGTATGAGCTTGACAAAATCTGTGCTTACTTTTGACATGATTTACTTTTGTTATTTCGTAAATTAGAAATACAAAATTGAACATAGGATACCAAAATTATATGTGTGTGTGTGTGTGTGTGTGTGTGTGTGTGTGTATATATATATATCTATATATATATACACACATATATTTAGAGAGAGAGAGAGCGAGAGAGATGCACCTATACATGTGTATATATCATCTATATGTTATCTGTGTCCCACACAAATATCTATATCAATACCAGTGGTTCTCAGTGAGGTTCAGTTTTGTTCCCAGTGGTACACATGGCGATGTTTGGAGACATTTTTGGTTGCCAAAACCTGGGGTGTGGTGAGGAAGAGATGGAGGGAAGTACTACTAATATCTAATGGGTAGAAGCCAAGGAACTACTAATGATTCTACAAGTCAAATTGTCTCACTCAAACAAGGGAAAGAAATAACCCAGTCCAAATTTTCAATAATATCAAGGTTGAGAAATTCTGGTCTAATCTAAATACATGTAAAAATGTCCAAATATAACTCAAGCAATTCTCTATGAATTCACAGATCTAAGAACATGTATAAATATTAAATAAAAGATCTTTAATATACCATAAGTTCTTACAGTATATTTAGGAAAGATTTATAGGAAAGTACTAGAAGCTTTTTTTCTAATGGTATAGAATTGAATTGTTTTATTAAGAACATTGTGAAGTTGAGAGCTTGTAAAGAACCCAAATTAATCTATTTTTCCTTGAGAAATGACCAGGAAGCTTTGGTTAAGAACATTTATTTATCAGGAACCAGCAGTTAGCGTAATGGCTATGTCGCTGGACTCCCATGTAGTCGACCGCGGTTCACGTCTTGGACCCGGTGGCTTAAAACTCACGCCGGGCGCGTGTGCGTGCGTGCCTTAG
>NW_006160229.1:347210-361971 GCF_000334495.1 Tupaia belangeri chinensis | reverse complement strand
AGGGGATTGCGGCGTGACCATCCCCCCTGGGGGGTGATTTCTCGCTTTCTGTCTCTATGTCTCTCTCTGTCTGTCTGGCGACCGCACGCGCCCTACAGTAAAAATCTCTCTCAAAAAAAAAAAAAAAAAAAAAACAAACAAGAAAAAAAAACCTCTCCAAAAAAAAAAAAAAAAGAGAACATTCATTTATCTTTTTAGTTATTTTTATAGTTCTATCTGCCTAGGGCCTTTTAAAAAATTAATATTTTTTATCAATTGTCCTTCTCTATTTTATCCCATTTCTTTAATACCTATATTTGAGTAATATTATAGAAAAATTGCCATGTTAATTCAGCCTGGCTTCTGGAAATTTGAGGAAAGACACTAGGAATAACACTCTACTCTCTCCTCTCTTTATGGCTGCTAAATCTATACTATGTGATGCATCGGAGATTTCTAAGGCTGTACATCTAATGACATGATTTGGAGAAGCTAGGAAACAGATAAAGAGAACAAAACATAGTGCTTAATAAATTTTTCTGTGCATTATGAGTATATTTTCTACTATGGCACATTTCAAGAGCAGAAAGTAACGAATACAGTTGTATTTTACATACTTGAGATGATATATATTGAATGAGACATGTTGGGGAAATAACCCTTAAGGAGAGAACAGTCAAGATAGTTTTTAGTTATACATTCATATTTACACACCTGTGTACACACATTTGCCAATACTTTTACACAAGTAAAGTCATAGCACGTGTATTATCTGATATGTTGTTGTTTTCATTCACTAATGTCTGGTAAACACCTTTTTATGTCCGTTCACATCAGTGTGACTGCCAAGTATTCTCTTTCATGGCTTTACAGTTCTTCACTCTGGTATGCTTTTCTTGGTCAAAATTTACATGGTTTATTCCCAAATGCTCCTTATTTAGGACAATAAGCAGTGATCATACTTGTGCATACATCGTCATGCGTTTCTTTTTTGCTGTCATCCTAGGAAATATTCCTAGATTTGCTGAGCCAAATAATAATAAATTTTTAAACTTTGAGTCATGGTGTCAATCACCCTCTGCAAAAGACTAGAACAAGTCGTATATTCCCATTAGTGTACAAATATGCTCACGTACCATGCCTCCCAGTGGCGAGAATCCTCAAACTCTTTCATCTTTGTTAATATTTTTCCTCATTATCAGTATGAGAGGTGAAAAAAATATCTCATTTTAATCCATATTTTCAATAACTGGTGAAGGTGAGCAGCTTTTCACTTTTAATGTAGTTTTCAATTCTTATTTTTGAATTGGATTTCCACGATCTTTGCCCATTTTGAAATGATATTGCTCATCTTTTAAGTTTTGATTTATACAAGCTCTTTGAATTTAAAAGAAATTATTCTGTCAAGTGTATTACAAATACTTCCTTCCAGGTTGTCTTTTAAATTTCATTTTGGTATTTTTAGCTAAAAATATGCTTTTCATTTTTATGCCGTCATATTTATCAATTTTTGATAGCTTCTTGGTATGCTAGTGAGGCTTAGAAAGGCATGGCACACTTCAAGATCAAAAGAAGCACTCACACATATCTCCTTCTACTATAATTTAATTTTTAACATTTAAATATTTGATCTATCTTGAATTTATTAGAGGACTTTGGAGTGAGGTAATAATCAAGCTTTGCAGCTAGTGCTTAGGTTTTACGATAAGAAAGACTTATATTAAGGTCTCCACTACACCACTTAATAGCCAAGTGACCTTGAGAAAAATCATTTAACCTCTTGAAGTCTGTTCCTTCATATATGCGAAGGGGCAATCATACTCCCTAACTCATAGATTTGTGATGAAAGTAAGAGGATCCATTTAAATAATTTAGAACAACACTTGGAACATGGTAAGGATATAATTAACAGTAGCTGGTCTTTCTCTTACTACTATTGCTATTTCAGGTAGATAACTAATTTCTCACCAATGATGTATTGATGAATGCATCTTTTCCCGAAAGATTGCAACTGCTACCTTCAGTACATACTTAATTACAGTATATAATTAGATGTATGTCTAACTTCTCTAGTTGGTTAAATTGTTCTGTCTCTGCATTTCCTTAAACATCACTTCCATTACAGTAGCATTAGAATCACTTTTATTATCTGGCATGGTAGGCTGACTCCATGGCCTGCTGGTTAAGGCAGCTGGATTCCACAGGGCCCACTGCACAGTTCCTGTCCAGTACCTGGAAGCTTGAGGAACATGTGGGGCATGTGTGCATGCATACACAACATCTGGAAAGGAGTGTGAGATGGAGAAGAAGAGATTGCAGCATGACCATTCCCCATGAGAAGCACCTTCTCCTCTCCCTCTTGCTCTGTCTCCTTCTGGTGAATATTCACATCCTTTAGGAAAAATAATCTAGCATGGCAATTTCAATGCTGTCCAGCATGATTTGTCAATATATTCATTTATCATTTTACCATATATAATACTTTATCAAGATATAATTCACATGCCATTAAATTTACTAATTTAATGTGTAAAATTCAGTGTTTTTAGTATAGTCACAGATATGTATAACCATCACTGCAGTTAATATAAGAACATTTTCATCATTTCAAAACAAAGCCTCATATCTGTTAGAAAATCCTACTAAATTTCACCTCCCAGCCCTGAAAAATCACTCAAATACTTTTGATCTCTGTATTTTTCCTGTTCAGGACATTTTATAATCATATAGGTAGGCTTTTGTGACTGGCCTTTTTTTTTTTTTTTTTTTTTTTTTTTTTTTTTTTACATTTGTGGTTACATTTTATGTATAGATATTTCTAGGCATATGACAGAATCATGTCCCAGTAAACCCATCATAAGTCAAAAATTCATTTAATAGCCCAATAAACCCATCTTCACTTAATCTATTTTATACATTAAATCATTATATATCACATAGCTTGTAAAGTGAATTTACTCAACATGAATACATTTCACATCAGTCCAGTTTAGGCTACTATACATGCTGTCGTCAACAAATAATAATCAATTTCTGTGACTGGCCTTTTTCAACTTGCCTGTTTTCAAGGTCTATACATATTGTAGCATGGTTGAATATTTCTATATCTTTTTTTAAAGATGAAATCTGATTGTGTCGTGATCCACCACCTCAGCTTCTACAGTAGCAGGGACTACTGACATGTGCCATCATGCCTGTCATACAGGGTGTCACTGTGTTACCCAGACTGGTCTTGAGCTTATGATCCTCCTTCTTCAGCTTCTTAGTAACTAGGATTACAGATCCAGACTACCAGGCGGGACCTGAAGTATGAAAAAACAAACCTGGGCCACTCATGTGGCCTTAACCTGCCAAAAAGCAGCATGTTAACACTACCTCCATGACTGGTGTCTGTGAGTTATTAGATTGTTTCATAACTTGAGATCATAATGCTAATTTCTTGTTTTACACACACACACACATACACACACACATATATCTATATACACACACACTATATATACACACACTTCCCTCTTAGTTCTAGGTTAAAAGTTAAATCAGACCATATTTTGAATGTATTCAAATGAAGAGAAACACAACAGATTTACTGTGGCTAAGACAGTATTTAGAGGGATATTTATACCTTGAAAAGCTTATATGAGAAAAAAAATTCTTAAAAAACCATCTCTCCTACTACACAAAACTGAAAATATAAGAAGAAATTAAACACAAATCAAAAGAAAGAAAGAGTAACAGAGTATAAATCAATGAAACAGAAAACAGAAAAAATGTAGAGAAAATCAATGGAAACAAAAGTTGGTTTTTTGAAAAGACCAATAAATTTGATAAAATTTTAACTAGACTGACACATGCTACAACATAAATGTACTTCATAAACATTATACTCTAAGCGGAACTAGCCAGACTCAGAATACTACATGGTATATATTCCCGTTCATACGAAATGGGGTTGGGAGAAGGAATAGTAAGGATTAACTGTGAACTGTCTGTTGCAAGGCCTCTTTTTGAGGTAATTAAAATGTCTCCAAACTGGATTCCTATGATGGTTTTACAATTGCATAAACTTACTAAATATCATTGAATTGAACATATAATTGGTGACTTTTATGGCATGCTAATTATGCTTCAATGAAACTGTTAAAGTCAAAATGTTTCATGCAAAAATAAAATAAAATTAAAAATGATAGATTTGGTGATTTCATGTAGGACGGGAGGCAGTAAGAACACTTCACTATGATAGCCAGGATTCTGACTTGAGTAACAGTGGTCTCAAGATTCATAGTCCTGTTAGTGTAATGGCTATGTCGCTGGACTCCCTTGTAGTCGACCCTGGTTTGCAACCCAGACCCGGTGGCTTAAACTCATGCCAGGTGTGTGTGCGTGCGTGCCCAAGATCCCGAGAGGAGAACAGAGAAGGGATTGCCACATGGCCATCCATCCCCTCTGGGGGGTGATTTCTCGCTTTCTGTCTCTCTGTCTCTCTCTGTCTTTCTGGCAAGTGCACGTGCCCTATAGCAAAAATCTCTCCAAAAAAAAAGAAGATTCATAGTACTGTGGAGCACAGAAGGAGAAACCAGATCCAGAGGAGAAAAAGAATTGCTCTTATCTTGAGTTGAGCTGAAAGTACCAGTGAGATTATCAAGTGGATGTCTCCTAGGCAGTGCAATATAAGAGCCAGAGGCTAAAAGAATGGTCTAAATGGTAACACAGACTTGGAATTATTATTCATTAATACTAGTGTTTTTCAATGTTTCTAAATGTAACTCATGCAATGTTTTCTCACTCTATCTTTTCTATTTCCATATTATCAATTATTTTTTAGTGTTTATATTTAATAGTCAATATTAAACAATGATTACTATTTGTAATGTGTTCTCAAACTACACATTCTACTTCACCATGCACTTCTGTATATTATGATAATTTCTCTAGGGGCTCTTATTGAGAAATTATTTCATCAATGGTAATTGAATTCATTGAAGTGGCTGAATTTGCTCAGAGCACAAGAAGTGGTCATAGATCAGAAGACTGAGAAGTATAAAAATATTATTGATGAGCTTATGAGAGCAGTTACAGAGGACTAGAAGGAACAGAATCTCAATTACAGTGAGAAGTTGGTTGTGGAGTGATTTGCAACTTAGGTAGAGGACAGATATAGGGCAGTAGCTGGTAGGATTTGGAGGAAGGCAAAGGTTAAGATGGAAAAGATGTTATCATATTTATATGTAGATGTGACAGATCGATGCTGCAACTGGAAATAAAAAAGTAATTCTCTTGGAAGATGAAATTGAATTCAGCACAGAGTTAAGAGAGGCAGCTCCTCCATTATAATCAGCAGAGAGAAGTAAAGAGTAGCTGCCCATGCACATATATCCATTCACACTTGATCCTCTTTGTTTATCCCCAACCTCCCAGATTTTATTTGAAATTTGGTGTTATTGGCTTCATTGTACTAAGGCACAATTATTACAAAATTATTTTGCTCATTTTGTAATGATGTGCAGATATGTCTGTGCATGTCTCATGATCTTTTGCTGTATGGGTGGTACATATTTGTCTCAATACTCTAACCTCTGACTTATAGCTCTAAAAACATTCCCTCAAGACTTTATAACTTCCATTTAGTAATTTGGATCAGGAAGAAAAAAATAGGGATGTGTATACTCACATGGTTGCTTCTCTATTTCTACCTCCCTTGAAGAGAGTTGAGATCAAGGAATAAAATGCAAGTGGAATGTGCTCAGTATCTCTTATGATATTCTCTTGTCTTCAGTGCCCAGTTCCCCAAGCTGACAGATACCAATGGAAATCTTAAGGACTTCTTCTAGTTAATCATTGCATGTGTAAAAGTATCATATGACATTCAAAAGCTGGGAACTCTTAGGCTGGTCCAATATCATAGCAGTTAAGCACTGTGCAGGGACTAGCAGGTGGCATGGTGGGTAAGGTGCTGGGTTCCACAAGGCTGACTACAAGGGTTCAAGTCACAGACCCATCAACTTGAAAAACATACTGGAAACATGTGAGTGTATGCCAAAAAATCCCCAGAAAAAAGAATGGGGAAGGGATTGGAGTGTGGCCATCATCCTGTAGAGAGTGATTTCTCACTTTCCCTCTCTCTTTCTCTCTTATGTCTCTCTGTCTACCTCCAGTGAGTACACATAGCCTGTGGCAAAAACAAAAACAAAAACAAAAACAAAAACCAATAAAGAAAACAAAAAAACCCAAAACAGAAAAAGCACTTTACACTGGTCAGAGAGAACTGAATCTCACTTGGCCAACAATGCTTTGAATCCCAACCCATCCCAACTCAGCAGCTTGCAAAACATGCCAGGCACTTGCACACATGCTCAAGATCCTTATGGGATAGAGAAATTGAGAGAAAAATGTATTTGTGACATGACCAGGCCCTGTTGGGATGTACATTCTCTCTTGCTCACCCATACATGCATAAACACACAACACACCCTCATACCCTCATGCAAACAAAAAAAAAAGAAAGAAAGAAAGAAAGAAAGAAAGAAAGAAAACAAAACAAAACAAAAACCTCGAAAAACAAATTTAAAAATGAAATTTCAGTAGGAAGAAAAGCTGGAGAGTCAAGTGATGGTATTCTCTTTCTTTTTGGTCTACATCGAACTGTACCTGACCAGACCAGTATTATCTGAAATTTGTACTATGAGTATCTGACTTTTCTTGATCTTTGTGGAGTTTCATTTGTTTTGTTCTTTTTGGTGGCTGTCATAAAAGAGTTGTTGTCAGCGTGCCATATGTCACTATCTTTCTCAGAAGTTCTAGAGAAGACTTTGAGGTCCTGATTAGTCTTTTCATATTTCCCTACTACCCATTACATCACTCAGTTACAAAGAATGGGGAGGATTCAGCTAGGAAGAAAAGACTATGACATGCTGCTTACTATACCTGCACAAAAACACATTTGAATAAATTCATAGATGCATATGGGGGTATCTCACATCTAGAAATTGGGAGCTAGGTTGCTCAGTATGTGAATTATCTTTATAAGATACTACAAAAAATACTATTACTCATAAATGAAATTTGTAAAAATTAGCTCAAGTTGGAATAAGAAGAATCCCTTACATTTGTATACTGTGTATTGCAAGAAGAATGAATAAAACATTGGGATCAGCAGTTAGCTTAATGGCTATGTCACTGGACTCCCATGTAGTTTAACATGGTTCGTGTCCCAGATCCGGTGGCTTAAACTCATGCCGGGCGCATGTGCGTGTGTGCCCAAGATCACGAGGGGAGAATGGAGGAGAAGGGATTGCAGCATGGCCATCCTCCCTGAGGGAGGCGGGGTAGTGATTCCTCGCTTTCTTTGTCTCTGTCTCTGTCTTTCTGTTGAGTGCACACATCCTATAGCAAAAACCTCTCCCACTCCCCAAAAAGAAGAATGAATTAAACAGTATACAGTGGACTCCATCCAAATCACTTTACATATATTGATTAATATAATTGTTCTACAAAGATGGTGATACTTTTAATATTTGTCCTTATTTTGTAGACAAGGAGACTGAAGGACTGAAATTGTAGACAACTTACCCAAGGTCACAATGTTATTCAGGTTTTGGAAGCCAAGCCACATGTACCAGAGCCCATAGCTTTAACCATTGTAGCTGTTATAAGCCAATGAGATCACAAGAGCAGTGTGAGGGAAATGGAGTTTATTATCCAGATTCTTCAGATAAGGAACTTAAAGTTCATTTAGAGTAGAGACTTGTCTAAAATAACACTGTAGCTGCAAAAGTGATGGAGCTGAGAATAAAATTTGTATATCCTGAAAAGTTCATTGTTTGCGTTTTACTGCACTGCCTCTATCCATGTCCTGCCTTTTGATTTATTTCCAGACTAGTACTCTGTTATGAAAGGTTATTTCCTAAGTGGGAAAATTACAGATTCATAATGCCAATAATTCTTTCATAGGTTGCAATGAGTCTTAAATTAGGTTATGATTGTAAATGCCTCCCATAATCCCTTACACATAACAAGTATCCTATAAATAGAGTACAGTTCCTTGAACATTCTTATACTGATCATTTATCTTTTCTTGATTCTCAGTCCTTTATTTTGCTTCTCTTTGTCCCAGACCAACCAGAATCTCTGTTGACCTTCACATCTTTGGTCCTGTCCCTTAATCAGTGTTGTTTTTCTTAGCTTTCCATTTTCATTTACTGCTGGGCTCAACGTCCTGCACAAAGTATGCCAGGTTTTGGAAAGAAAGGTATGAAAAGGAAAATAAATGAAGAGAGAAAGTGTAGAAGTCTGGAGGAAATAGGACATCAATGACAAGAAATATGGGAACCAGCAGTTAGCATAATGACAAGAAGTATGAGGAAGACAAGAAGTAGGAGGAATTCCTGTGAGTAACAGAGAGCAGAGTTCAGAGCCTAGGCCGATGGTAACAGATCTATAATATTTACATGATAAATGATGCAATAAGAACAAAATGTTCGTTTTCTTCAAACTCATACAGCCTGCAAAGCACCCATACAATACAAATAGCAATTTTACTTTTCAAACTATTATTGACGTTTAGGTGGGACCTATGATTGTTAATCTTTTGTGGCAAATTGACTGGGCCATTGGGTGCCCACACATTTAAATTTATCCTGGGTGTGTCTGTGAAGGTGTTTTTGGATGAGTGCATAATATTTTACAAGGACACAACCTCAGTTCTATTTTTAGAAGCATGGACTAGCTAGTAATACGAGTTGGAGGCTCTCTCAATTCTTCGTTGTCCTCTTTCCTGTATGTGTGATCACTTTAAGGGTGTGGCCTATGTTAGATGTGTCATTATATCCCTGGCACCTGGCACAGATATTTGACAAGGCAGATGCCCATAAGTGTTCCTAAAATAGATGAATGAATAAGTAACCATAAAAGACAGAATGGATACATAAGTGCATAAATAACTGAATGAATATAATATTAAGCATAGAAGGTAGATGACTGCTAAGCACCAATGTCTAGATTGGGATAAGGATGTAGTAACTAATATGCAGTGTATTCAGGAAGGGGAAATACATTTTGTATTCTGCAATAATATACAGTGAAAGAATGTAAAATAAATATTTAAAATAATTTTTTATAGAAAGGTTTTTGCTATCGGCACGTGCCCTCACCAGAGACAGAAAGTGAGAAATCACTCCCAGGGTGAATGGCCACTGCAATATCTTCTCCATTCTCCTCTGTGGATTTTGGGCACACACACACAAGCACCTGGCATGAGGCTTTTGGTTTTGTTTCTTTGTTCTTTTGAGACCTTTTTGCTATAGGGTGCACGCGTTCCCCAGAGAGACAAAGACGGACAGAAAGTGAGAAATCACTCCTGAAATCCCTTCTCCTCTGTTCTCCTCTCAGGATCTTGGGCATGCACGTGCATGTGTCCAGTGTGAGTTTTAAAGCCACTGAGTTCAGTACTCGAACTGAAGTTGACTATGTGGGAGTTCAGCAACATAAGCATTACACCATCTGCTAGCCCCCCAAAATAAATGATTTTTTTAAAAAAGTGGGGGCTGGCAGGTGTTGTGGTGGTTAAGGTGTCTGGACTCCCACATGGCTCACCATGGTTTGAGTTCCAGACCTGGCAGCTTGCTTTCTCACTTTTCTTCTCTCTCTCTCTCTATCTCTCTATGTCTATCTCTGATCAGCCTTAAAAAATAACATAAAAATCAAATAAAATAAGGATAATGAATACAATTTTTAAAAAGTCAAGGAAATGAAGTCCTTTGATATTCGCTCATAGAATACTCAAGAAGTCTTATTTAGCTCCCTTAAAAAGTTACTTTTTTTTTTTTGAGAGTATTTTTCTATAAGGCGTGTGCTGTGCGCTCACCAGAAAGAGAGACAGAAAGCAAGAAATCACCCCCAGGGGGCATGGCCACGCCACAGTCCCTTCTCCTCTATTCTTTTCTCGGGATCTTGGGCACACACACAAATGCCCCCAGCATGAGTTTAAGCCACCGGGTCTGGGACTTGAACCTCAGTTGACTACATGGGAGTCCAGCGACATAGACATTACGCCAATTGCTGATCCCAAAAGTTACTCTTCTTAGCAACATGGTGGATTAAGTTGACATCTGTAAAGTTTCCCAACTCTCTCTTTTCAGAAACACTGCTGAAATGATTATAAAGGAATAAAAATTGCATTAAAACCCAGGTTAAAAAAAGCAACATGGCAAAAAGAGATTTCAATTTTTATTCATCTTGCAAATATATCTTGAGTGTCTTGCCATGACTCAGGCAGTGTTCTCAGCAATGAGGATAAGTTTGTCAGCTGGACAGACAAAAATCCCTGCTATCATGTAGCTGACATTGCAGTTGTGGGAACATGTTTTCAAAATAGGCCTGAAAGTGATGGAAGCATGGTGATTTATTTAGCAAAGTAGAAGTTAAAATGTAAAAATGCCAAACATGAGGAAGATGTAAACAAAGGTAAGGTAATTTGCCACACAGAAACTAAAATGGCTCAGATCTTCAGGTATCAGATATTGCAGAAAGGATGGAATGCTGGAATAAAAACAGAGACTTTTTGGAAGTGTGTTTGGAACTGGTAGATATTGAAATCTACTCTTACCTTCACGTCAGCTACCCATTTTCTGTTCCCTCTAGACAAGAGACTAAATGTTTAGTTTTTGAAAGTTGAATTTGAGAAGTTCAGACTGGAACACGTAGCAGAGTGGAAGGTTAGTAGCAAGACCCAGAGTGACAATGAAAGGATTAAGTGAAAATGTGCACATGAGCCCCCCAGCCCTCTCTCATTTTCTTTCTCCCAGATGCTGGGTTATAGTACATCAGCATAATACTGGTGGATTCTCCTCTTGAGAAAATGACTGGCTTTATAAAAATGATCTCCAGATACTGATATTCAATGGTCAGTCCTTCAATAAGAAAAGGGCAAACAGAGCTTTTAATAAGTGTATGTTTGCTTTTATTCTTAAATGTAAATAGGCAGCCCAAAGATTGACATTTCAGAAAATTCAGAGACCATGTATGAAACAGATTGAAACACAGTAAATTGAGAAGCAGGAACTGTTAATGAAATATTAGTATAGAAATGAAAAGATTCAAGACTCCAGAAAGAAAGTATCCACCAAAATATTCATGTCCAGGGCCTTATCTCTGGAAATTATGATATATTGGAGTGAGTCACCGGAGTCACGACATAATCCTTGGTTGGCCAAGTGGCTGTGTTGTGGTATAAGCCCAGCCCTACTCTCTCTATTAATGAACATTTTCCCTGTTTGGATTTAGGCTATGTGGTCAGTATACACACTCTTACGTAAATATTTTTCCTGTGCAGTTATGGTAAGGTGTCTGCTATGGTGGAAAAAAAATGGAAAACTAAGGACAGAGGGGTAGAGTCCTTTCTTCCAATCCAGGATTTATAGACTGCCATTTTCACTTTCTCACATTGTGTAAGATATATAAGAAATAGTAAAAATAAAGTTAATTTTTTATGATCCACCTCTAAAATTGTTAAGAAGACTCTTTTGTAAAAGTTTGCATGTTTCTTTTTACAAGAAAAAAAAAAAAGCAATGCCTATATCTCAGATAGATTTCTTTGTGGAATCTTGAAATCCCAAGGCCATGCTAAACTTTATTTATGATTCAGAACAGAAGGGTGGGGGAGGTGAGTTTTTATATACCTCTTCTAAAAAGCTGGTTATATAAAATCAATACAAACTCTTCAATCCCTAGAACAATCGCTGGAACCTTATAAGGTAGAGAAAAGATTACTGGTGCCATGTGTATTTTAAATTCATCTGATGGCGTCTTTTGATTAGCCACTGATCTACAACTATACTGCTCTGAACATAAAAGGGGAAGAAGAACCCCGATCATGACTATTTGATTTGTCTAGTCTTCTGATTTCCTCTCCCTTTGGGAACAGCAAGGTTCTCCGGGTTGATGATAATAATGTGTTAGAGTGACTAACTTGGAAATTAGTCTTGAGGAGCCTCTATCCTTAGAGGTATACATGCCTCAGTTAAATGAAAACAAACTAGGACTTAAAGCAGAAGGTGCACCAACAGAACCCACTGCCAGTCGTCCCCTGACCAGAAGTCTGAATGGTTTTAACCTTGTATATAAACTATTCTATCCCAGTCCCTGCACAGTTTGGCAGCATTGGATCAATTTTGTTTTATTATATAATTTTTTATTTCATTGTTGTACATCTTTATGACATAGAATACAAAGCATGCATGCAGTGCGTGATAATGAAATTGAGGATATCACCATATAGATCACCTAGACCAAATCTTTTCTTTGCAGTCAAGGTGATTAAACTATAGACATAGGACTTTGAGTGGTAATCATGGAACTAGAATTCAAAACCAGATCAGTTGTTTCCTAGATACAGAAACTTTCCCTTAATGCCATTTGGAGATACATCCCAGGCACACTTGGAGCACAGGGAAAGGAGAGTTTAAACGTCACTAGAGAAGTCAGGCAAAGTCATTCAGGGAAGTTACATCTGAGATGTAAAAAACAGTAAGTGTGCAAGATAGAGAAGGTGAGAGCAGCAAGGACATTGCAGGTGGAGGGAAGAACATGCATGAAGGTACGATGCCTGGTGAGAATGAAGCAACCTGAGAGATTGTGTAATTTTTTTCATTTTACCATCGGGAAAAATGAGCCCTTACACTTTGCCATGTAATAAGAATATAGAAATTATTAATATATGGCTCCTGGGGTCTAGCAGTTGGTGTAGTGGTTAAAGCACCGGACTCTCACACAGTTGACTGTAGTTTGAGTCCCAGACTCGACAGCTTGGAAATCATGCTGGGTGTGTGTGCATGCATGCCAAAAGTCCCAAGAGCAGATTGGAGGAGAAGGGATTATGGTATGTCCAGCACCCTTGGGTGGCCATTTCTCATTTTCCCTCTCACTGTGTATCTGTCTCTCTGTAATAGGTACACCTGCCCTATGGCAAAACACTTAAAAAAAAAGATACAGCTCCTGTCCTCAAGACATACACAATAGAGTATGAACGTAATGATGTTACCTTTCCTCTCCAGTGTTTCTCTTTTATTTCTGTTTGTTTTTTTGTTTTTATGATGCTCACATGGGCCAGTAAGCTTAGTTTTATTTCCTATTAAGGGCTGCTTCCCTATTCTTTGTTTTCTATATTGTCAGTAGTGGTAGGATGAGACCAGTTTCAAGTTCCTCCAAATTACAGGATAAACATAGCTCAAAAAACATGCATGATTGATGGCAGGATCAGTATCCTCATGTTTGTATCTAAAGATCAATTTTATAAAATACATTCATTCATATTTTATTGCCAGTGCTTGAGGTTAGTATTCATTCATTAGTTCAATTCACTAATCCCACTCCATCGAGTGCCAGTTGGTTGCACATCATTGAGTTGGGTATTGTGAGGCTGCAAAGATGAACAGCATGAAAGTTCTGCCGTTCAAGGGTTAAATATTTCACTGGAATTACTGAAATATAATATAACAAGTATGCATTTCTTAAATGCAGTCTAAGTGTTGCAGCATAGCAGAGGGGAAAGAACATTCATTTTGCAGTAATATGGAGCCAAGTCTGTAATCTCATAGTTCTGTTTTTGTTTGTTTTGTGTTGGATAAGTTATTTAGTTTCAAATCTCAATTTCCCCATCTTTAACATGGAAATGAAGGCAATTCCTACCTCAATAGTTAGCTAGCTTCTATGTGTATATGTATGTGCTGATAATATAGAAAGCAACCCAGCATATATGTAATAGGAATACTATATATATATATATATACATACATATTCCTTAATCTCTTCCCCCATAAAATATTCTAACACTCTAAATAGTTAGTTGTCTAAGACGTCAGAAAAACATGAAATATTTTATAGTTTTTTACTTCTTTCATGAATGATCCAAATGAAAGCAAATTTACATGGCAACTCTTATGGTTCTCTCAAAATTAAAAATAGTGATTTTACTAAAACAATTTGGAGTGGTGACTTATTGTGGCCTTGGCTTCAGAAAGATTTGGCATCTATTATCAAGAATACTATTTTATTTAAAAAGCTCATAAAACTCCATCCTCAGCTATTACTGATTTAGCAGTAGCAGATATATGGAAACTTTCACACTCTACTGAACAGGATTATACATTCTTCTCTAGCCCACATAACTCATATTTCCAGGCTGACTTCTTCTAAGTTCTTCACTTTCTGATTAATGATGTGAATAGCATGGCTCTCAGCAGTGTTCTCTTATCTGACCATACCACAGACTCACTTTTAGTTGACCTTCAGAAAGCATTCGACAGCATTTCAGGAATACTTCCCTCAGTTTAGTAATGAACATTGGAAAAGGAAGTCATGATCTGTGATTGTAAAACTACATAGAAAGTACAACACACATACTTTCACAGGTAAGCTTCAGATATGCAGGATCTCTGTAACATTCATTGATTGACATCAATTTGGGGGGGGGAGTAAATTATTGTTAATTACAAAAATAAGCTAACTGGCAAAGTCCTCATTAAAGATAAATGAGAACTGTGAAGACAGTATGGATAAATCTTTTCCTGCCTCATTCAAAGTGAAAGAAACATTTAGACTCTGGAGGGAACAGTGAGAAATGTGTATATTATAGAGTTATATGTTTTAATAACTTCACCTCATTCCATTAAGTCTCCAACCCCTTTGGAATCATAAAAGGTTAATATTGAGATGAACCCTAAGAGCATAAATTAGGCATTGTCATTACTTCCCCCCCAAATGAGCCTTAAGCTATGTAGCACTTGAT
>NW_006160229.1:337136-347179 GCF_000334495.1 Tupaia belangeri chinensis | reverse complement strand
AGGAATTTCCTTTTTTATTAAAGAAATGAAGATACACTGCAATGAAATAATATTATTGAGAATGCTTAAATTTTCTCATTACACTACAAGTGCTTAAAATCGCTGTTACAGGTTTCTGCAGGCCAAACCCCAGATCCCAATTGGCCCTGCTGAGCTTTATGGCGTACTAGTAGGGAATATGTTTTAATTGCCAACTAATATATACTTCAATAGTCATATTAGGTATATTCAGAAGAAAATGGGATATTTTATTTTTATTGTGTCTATTAAGAAAGGTCAATCTGAAATGAATGTGTTGAAGTTATAGGCCACAAATCAAAACTGGGCATCATCAGGAATATTCCTCATTTATGAACTTTTGATGGTATTTTAAAAGCACCATGTTATCTATCATTTCTTGCTCCTTGGGTGGTTTTATTTTTCAACATTAGATATTACTATTTCATGTTTGCTAGTCTTCAAGTTTAAAAGTGACACTTGTTCAATAAAAATAGTTGGATATCCCTGGCAAAGACATGGTACTTTTGGATTATCATCTATGTCATTAACTTCTTTTGCTAAGAAGAAATCCCAAGTGGTAAAGGATGAAGGTACGACTTCATCACAGGTAAAACAATTTCACATGAATCGTTCCTGACATCTACTGTTTCCCAAAATAGTTTAAGTTCACTCATACATTTCAAAATCCTTTTTCCTTTAGTATCTGTGCTAAGAAGTAAAGTTCTTAAAATTTGAAAATATATAAATATTAACTGCTTTGACTAGTGATACAAAAATTTCATGGCATGTATGTTTCTAGGATAGTGACATTTATCCAGTCTAAAACTATTCTCTTTTAAATCTTCCTTTTAATATTTAACTGATCATCTTGTAAAAGTTCTAACTTGATCACAATATCCAAATCTAGAAACAATTATCAATAGTTCTGATAATTCAGATTTCCCATAGAAACACTGTGGGAAAATATAGGCAATAATTTAATTACAGAAAGAATTTGCTTTATCAAAACAAATACACTGAATTTAAAGAAATAACTATGTTTGAGAAGTGCTTTGTAGTTTGTAAAGTCTTTCATATTTTTACCCATTGGATCTTCTAAACCCAGGGAGATAGATCATGCCTCATTTTTTTCCTGCTATCAAAGAAGTATAATCATTCTCATTACATACTACTTTTATATGGATGAATGACATAATATATAAAAATAATCTATGGTAGATATTAACACATAATTGGTGCTCAAAAAAACATTTGTTGATGGAGCTAAATGGTGGCTCAGTAGTAAATAATGACACTATGAAGGCAAACCCACATGAGAAAGTTACTACTCTGTGGCCGGAGACCTCTCTGAGGACACAGATAGGCATATGGCCATGATCCAGGCTGGTTGAGACTGGGGGTAAGGTTGTGGTGTTCAGATTCTGTTGAGGGTGTTGTATTATCTCTCACTCATGGAATAAATAAATAAACTTGAAATATTTTCTGAAATGAATTTCCCCATTTTACTGTGTGAGGATATTGCAATTGAGTTTGGTTAAGTGACTTGCTCAACATCCTACAGGATGTAAATAATAGTTGTGTTATTAGCGTTCAAGTCTTATGTATTCAATTGGGTTATTTCTAGAGCTAAAGATTTAAAGATTTAAATCAACGTGACTTGGACTTACTAAGTTTATTTTAGTAAATATTGCTGGCAATGTATTCCAGAGAAAAAATAGACTAGAGCTTGTTTCAAATCACTATAACCTAATGATGAAATACCTTCAAATCACAAGTTTGACCTTTCACTTAGCACTATCATGTGGAGATAGTACAAAGAACAGATTATTAATAGCTAATTTATTCATCACTTATTTTGTACTGGGTACCTAAGTGATTTACACAGGTCATCTCATTTAATCTTCATAGCATCTTAACAAGCTACTTTCTTTATCATCACTTTATGAACAGGAAAAATAAAGCACAGCAAGAGGTTAAGTAACTTTGCTCAAGGTTATGGAAGGAAGTAGGAAGTAGTAGACAAAGGGATTTTAACTCAAGCACACTGGCTCTAATCTGGAGTCTATACTCTTAATACCCATGCTGTACAACTTTTATGGATGATACATCGATAAGAATGGCTCTGTTAAAACGTAGAGCATTTCTGGATAGAAACCAAGAACATCAAAAC
Source organism: Tupaia belangeri chinensis (assembly GCF_000334495.1). Lineage (NCBI taxonomy): Eukaryota > Metazoa > Chordata > Mammalia > Scandentia > Tupaiidae > Tupaia > Tupaia belangeri. The sequence goes on along the minus strand of NW_006160229.1, from coordinate 345,009 downwards.
TTGACTCCTGGGAAAATTTAGAAAAATAAAGGAAATGGATGGTTTGGAACAGCAAAGAGAATGTGACTTCTGGACAGCAGAGTAGGGGTAAGTTGTTTTATGTTTGTTTTTTGTTTTTGTTTTTTGTTTTTGTTTGTTTGTTTTTTAAAATACTCTTGGGTCAGAGTGAAAAAAGTGAGAGAAATGGAGTCTTTAATGTGGAGTTTGTATTCCTGAATTTGCCAAGAGATGAGTTTTGTAGAGAGGCTGACAGAACTAGGAAAGAATATTCTGGAATGTTCTAGTATGTTCTAGTATGGACAAAGTCATAATGTGACAGGTTAGAGAAGATGTGAAGCCATAACTCAGAGCTGGTGAAAGGGGTTTAAATCTGTGTACCAGTGTGCAGCCATGACACAGGGAGAACTGTACTTCTGTCAAAATAAAGGAGTCAGGCCTTTCCACTCATGTTTCTAAAGTAATTACATTTCTGAAGGCAGATTTGTAAGACTATTAAGACATTAGGTAGGTGAGAATTGGCAAGAATGGAAAGGCTTCCAAAACACAGAAACAAATCAAGTATATGTTGATATGAATATGTGGTTAATATTATACTTAAAATTCCCCCTTTGCACATTCATACACACGTACATTAATCCAAAATTCTCATTCTACTTTTTTCTTTTGAGTAGTTTTCAACTTTTCCTAAGAAAAGTATCATATTTAGAGTAGAAATTATCAAATATTATGTGTGATTTTCTTACTTTATAAGATTTTAGTTATTTTGGCAGCATTGCTAGATATCTAGTAATATATAGTTTGAGGAAAGTAATGTTTTTTTCCGAATTTATGAAGTTATAGTCTGCTCTGGTTGCCATAACCAAACACCATACACCGGGTGACTGAAACAACAGACATTTATTTCTCATAGTTCTGGTGGCTGGGAAGTACAATATCAAGCTGTCAGAAAATTGGGCTTTATTCTGAAGCCTCTTTTCTTGGCTGCCATTTTTCTGTCACTTCTTTATCAGATAGAGAGAGAGTGAGCTGAGACCTCACTGGTGTATCTGTTTATAAGGACAGTGATCCCATCATGAGGGCCCTACTCCCATGACTTCATTTAACCCTTTACCTCCCAAATGCCCTTTCTCCAAATATCATCACATTGGAGGTTACAGTTTCAGCATAAGAATTTGGGGGGAAACACAAATATTTAGACCATAACATACTAAAACCGTATGTATAGTGAACTTTTATACTAACGTTGGTGGCAAAGTTTCAAACATTTTAAAATAATTTTGGAAGAAGAAATTACTTGTTCTATTTTATTCTCACTTCATATCTCCCTATAAAGCTGAACAAAGATACACAGGCCATTTTTTTGTACAGTGCCATTTTTTTTTAAAACTCTACTCATACATTTTGGCAAATTAGCCAGATGTGGATCAATCAAGGGTAGATGATATCATAGCAAGAGCATTAAATGGGCAGTCAGTAATACAGGGTGCAAAGTGTAAAAATTGAAAATAATTTGGTTTGTAATCTTGTCATAATTTTTTAGCCTCACTTTCCTCATGGAAAAGATATGTGGTATAACTGAAGTCTATTTTAACATGTCACTTGGATGACTAAATAACCCTATTTCCCTGAGTCTAGCTTAATTTAGCCTTGAAAGTCTTATCTACCAAGAAACCTTACCCCGTTTTATAAAAAGTACTAGTTTCAGGACCAGCAGGTGATATAGTGGTTATAGTGCTGGCTCTAACATGGCTGACAGTGATTCGAGTCCTGAACTTGGCAGCTTAGAAATAACGCAAGAGGGGCCAGCAGGTGATATGGCAGTAAAGGCATTAGACTTCCATAAGGTTGGCTGCAGTTTGAATCCCAGATCCGGTGGCTTGTTTTCGCATTTTCCCTCTCTCTTTCTCTGTCTCTCTCTGGCCCAATTAAAAAGTAAGAAAAAAATTAATTAATTAAAAAGAAAGAAAGAAAGAAAAAAGTAAATAATGCTTGGTGAGCGTGCATGCCCAAAATCCCAGGAAGAGAATGGAGAAGGATTGCAGCATGGTTATCCCCCCAGGAGATGATCTCTCACTTTCCCTCTCACTGTCTCTCTCCAGTGAGTGCAAATGCCCTATGGCAAAAACCTTTAAAAAAAAAAAAAAGATTATTCTTCATTGTCAGTAGGGGCAGATGAAGAAAAGAGGTGGCTCCCAAAGTAGGGGCTAGAAGTAATGCTGTATTCAGTGTTAAATGGATAAAATATAGATTATGCTTTTCGTAGCTCTTTTTTTTTTCTCCTAAGCACTGATGTTGCAACTATGATCTGAGATTCTAAGTAATAGATCATTCACTGTTGCTTTATTCTGAATAATGTGACATAAGCATGTAATTTAAGTGTGCTGTAATTGTGAGCATTAAAGGTCCATTTTTCACATTGTCTATAGATAAGTTGCTGTGAATTATATCAAGATGATATTAGTTTAACTCTTAACAATATGAATAGCATTAATATGTACTAGTTCAGATAATGACAAAGAGGATTAGAATACCAATACAGATCTTACTGAAAAATCACACTAAATTCTACTTTCCTTTATAAGAAAGCTAAATGACTGTATAATTTTAAGACCGATAGGACTGAAATGCAAGATTGCAAAAGTAAATATTCCAAACAGAGAATACTGTGCAATATACAGAAAATAATTTGAGATTGGGCATAGTGGAGGAAGGCTGCAAAAGCACATATGGAAATTGAATTTCTTGTCTGCAGTGACACAGGTGGGATGATTTTTTTTATCTCCCCCAAAGACACCAATGCTCGGTTGAAAAAAATGGCCACTGAATTAGCTTGAGCATATCACATGAATGAACATCCATTATCATATTGTCTCTGTGATTACTCTATAAATCTGAATAATTACATTTATTTATTTATTTATTTTAGAAGTTTTTTGCCATAGGGCATGTGTGCTCCCCAGAGACAGAGAGAGAGAGAAAGAGAGAGATAGAGATAGTGAGAGGGAAAGTGAGAAATCACCCCCCCCCAGTGGGATGGCTATACTGCAATCCCTTCTCCTACATTCTCCTCCTAGGATCTTGGGCATGCATGCACATGTGCCCAGTGTGAGTTTCAACCAGAGACTTGAACCACAGCTGGCCATGTGGGAGCCCAGTGATATAACCTCTCTATAATCACATTTCTTGACATGGAGGTTGAAGCTAAATGGGCTTATGAATAAACAAGAGTTAGATAACATGTCTTCATCCCTTACAGTGCAGAACTGATTCTGTTTTTACCAACAATTACACTGTCTTCAGTACGTCAATTGATGGCAACAAGTCCTTTCTAGCTTTTAGGTATTTTGATTTGTAATGTGGAGTTTCAAATTGTTTTCCAGATTTCTATGAAGATTTTACTAAAACTACAGGAAACATTTAAGAAAATATAGATTAGACTTTGCTCATTTATTAGCATATTTTATAGACAGTGCAAAGACCAATTTTAGCAAATCTTTTTCAAATTATAGACATTTTATCAAAGAAAATTAGAAGATCTGACATGATAAATGTTCTGTGGGCATTTACCACAGTACCATTAAAAATAGGTATGATTTGTTTACCTGTGGCCTTGAGACTTTCACAATGAATGTTTTTGGTTCCTTCAAACATGCAGAATCAGTTGATTTTTTTTTTTTTTACTTTAAAGAAACAGAAGAGGATAGCCTCCTTACCTCTTGTCTACAAAATGGCTATCATTATTTCTGACTCTAGAAAACATATTAAAAGGTTGGCCTGCAACAAAATCACATTTTCCAAGTATGGTGTAAGAAAAATGCCTTACTCTAATTCGTAAATGCATTGAGGGAAAAAAAGAGAAGGAAAACTAGATGACAATAAAATAGCACTATATTCTGTTTCTCTAATACTGATGATCTTTAATGAGGTCATAAGTTAGCTAGAAATGGTGAACCGACTGTGCCTGAGTTGTTCAATGTTAGAGATTTCAATGAAATCTCATACAAACAATAGAAAGGGCTCAGTTTTTGGAAATAGGGCTGCTTTAAAAGTCAAAATAATGACACCACAAAGGGACGCTAACAGAACCTCCTCGATTTATTTATAATAATAAAACTGTACATTATTTAGAACTTGACTTCAATTTTACAAATTGTAATTACCTTGGTGCTTTATAATCATTTCTCTGAGAAAGAGATGTTTCAATTATGATAAATTACAATGTTCTTTGGAGTAGTTAAAAATGATAAACATTTTATACATGGATAGTGTCTGATGAATTTATGAATGCAGTTGTTCTGACTGACCAACAGCTGGTCAATCAAACATAGCCTGTAGATACAAAGTGGTGGGATATGTTTAGAGAGGTAGAAACTAATTCCTATATGTCTGAAAACCTGCTCTTGATATTAAGTAGAATGCTAAATATTTCCTGCTCAAACATTTTGTGAGAGGAAAGTTTTCATGAAGGCATTACATTAGATAGATACCACTAATCATTATTATGTGGACTTGATGAGAGCAGAGCTGCAAGTCAAAATATATTTTGTTTTTGACTGTGGTCAGTCTTACCATTGTACAAAAGAAGGATGTCTTACAGCCTATAGGCAGCTTAAGGATGTCGTATTGGAAATGGAAACATAAAAATATAGCGGGACAGAAAGAAACATGACATTATTATTTTTATTATATGTTTTTTCAATTTAAATATTTGTTTAGTCCTATTGAATTTTTTTCTTTGTTATAAGTCTTTCAAATATTTCATCATAAAAAATTGTAAGTAAGTGAGGTGATAGATATACTAATTAGCTTAATTGGAAATGGAAACATAAAAATATAGCGGGACAGAAAGAAACATGACATTATTATTTTTATTATATGTTTTTTCAATTTAAATATTTGTTTAGTCCTATTGAATTTTTTTCTTTGTTATAAGTCTTTCAAATATTTCATCATAAAAAATTGTAAGTAAGTGAGGTGATAGATATACTAATTAGCTTACTTTAATCATTCCACATTGTATACATGCACCAAAACAATACATTGTACCCCCATAAATGTATAAAATTATGAATTGTTAAGTCAAAATAATATTAATAAAATAATAGCGCTAAGTAAAGAAAAATACACATTAATATAGCCTACAAAATTTGAATATCCAATAAAGAGTTTTAAAGTGTTAAGGTAAATTGCTATATCAAAGGACACAATTATACATTATAAAAATTTTATATTTTTCTGACATTTAATACTTAAATTCTTATAAATTATTACTAATTGCCACTGCTAGCATTTTAAATATAAATTATAACATTTGGGGGTACAACAAGTGGCATAGTAGTTAAGGTGCTAGACGACCATATGACTGACTGTGGCTCAAGTCCTAGACCCAGTGACTTGAAAATCATACCGAGTGCATGTATGTACAGCCCAAAATCCCAGGAGGAGTAGGGAGGAAAAGGGATTGAGGTGTGGCTATCCCCCCTGGGGGGTGGTTTCCTACTTTCCCTCTCACTATCTTTCGTTTGTAAGTACACATTCCCTATGACAAAAACAAACAAGCAAAATTATAGCATTTATTTAACATAAGTATGTAGTATGGAAGAATATTGGGTCGTTGGAAAAGTTTTTCTGATGACTCAACATATGTCATTTCTCTGAAATACCCATTTTCATATCTCAAGATAATAATATATATATATATAGTATAATTGTTTGTTATAGTTTATGTTATTATGGATTTTTTTCTCTGATATATCTGTGTCCCAGATTTGTGCTCGAAAAGGTCGGTCACTCTCTGTGCCATGTAGCTCTAATGTTCTGCTTGCTTGGTTCTAGATGACATCCTTAGCGGGAAGACAAGTTACCAAGCTCAAGTTCATTAGTCCTTCTTAAGTGCTTTTGTGAGAAAACAGTGTGACAGACTTTTCACAGATGATTTTGAGATCAACTGGAGAGAGTTCAGAGAGAAAAAATTGTTAACTTTGTATTTCAGCATAATGACTTTCATGACTGAAGTAATTGTCTCAATTTATCAATAATAATCAAAGGAATTTTAATTTTTAAGATGAAAGGGCACACATAAAATGTACTTGGGCAAGATGAACGAGGTTTGCCTGTCCATTTGATGGTGCACTCATGCCTCAGACAACATGATGTAGAGAAAGGCCTCTTGTGACCAACTGACAGAGTAGATAGTCAGAATGTAAGGGCTTTTTATATATTCTCTCAGCGAAAAAAATTCTATAAGGAACATTATTTCCAATGATATTTTTGGAAATTGAGCATTCTTACAATTAATTTTCTTAATTCTAAATATTATGTTGACATAAAATATCAAATTATATTAGTAATGTCCTGGAGGTTCATGTGATAGCAGAAAACTAAAGAAAATATTTTTTTTTCTTTTTGAGAGGTTTTTGCTATAGACCGCGTGCGCTCGCCAGAGAGACAGAGAAACAGAAACTGAGAAATCACCCCCCAGGGGGGATGTTCACGCCGCAATCCCTTCTCCTCCATTCTCCTCTCGGGATCTTGGGCACGCATGCACATGCGCCCGGCGTGAGTTTTAAGCCACCGGGTCTGGGACTCAAACTGCGGTTGACTACATGGGAGTCCAGCGACATAGCCATTACACTAACTGCTAGTTTCAAGAAAAGAATTTAATGAAGGCAATTTGGAGGAAAAAAAGTGTCATTTAAAGAGATTTGCTCACAAGGGAAATTTTATCAAAACCACAAGCTATCAGGTAAGTTATTCCAAATTACTGGGTTTTCATGTATTCCGTTTTTCTCTTTTATTGATTTAAAAAAAAAAAAAAACATTATTTACCTAAAGTCTTCTACTTGTTGTTAGCAATGGTGAACAATGAAAACCTGAATGTCTAACATGTAAAACTTGAAAACAATTTAATACTCCACCAATGCCCTTTACGAGGTGCATGTAAGTCATAAAAATTGTGCCTAGTGATTAGCATCTATCATTTTCTGTCGTACACCAATAGGTTTAAACTCATAAGAGCACTGTCAAATAAATAAATAGAAGAAGCATTGTTTGAAAATAGAATTTCAGAAATTGGTTAAGGAAACACAAAACTTCTGTCATTATACTGCTAACATTTTTTAAAATTATTAAACAATGAGTTATCATTAGAGGGAAAAAAAGATTTCGAAGCAAGAAGAATACAACCCATGTTCATAATCTCAAACTCAGAACCTTCAACTACTGAGTCCTTCAACTCTGTTTCTCAAGATCGTTCTACCTTGCTCTCACCCTTATTCTCACTCTCTTAAACGAGATTATACCAAGTATTTTCTTATGCAATCTGTAGTTAAAACTTATTGCAGCATTTCAGGTACATTTTTGATTTAAAGAACATTTTTTATTTTTAAATTTCTTTGTTATAAAATTTTTCACACACATAAAAGTCAGTTGTATCTATTTTGCTGATGTTTATGATGCCTTTTGAGAATTTTATTTCCTTCTCTATGTCTCATGTAACTACTGTTTTCCATATTATGGTATTTATTCTCATGCTCCCTTTACATTTTGCCCCATAGGGACTTACCTTTAAACAACATGATGTTTTTTTTCTTCTATTTGACTTTACATCATTGGAATCAGATATTTTTCTGTAGCTTGTGCTCAAACTTATGTTTTTGTTTTTCATATTGTTCAAAGTATCTGGACCTCATGTATTCTTTAACAATATATAGCATCTCATTGCTGGCCTTTAAAATGGTTGGTTGTCTTTTGTGATTTGCTGATTGCAGTACTTCTATTTTTTCTTTCTTTTTCTTTCTTTCTTTCTTTCTTTCTTTCTTTCTTTCTTTCTTTCTTTCTTTCTTTCTTTCTTTCTCTCTCTCTCTCTCTCTCT